>NC_037673.1:132041522-132191223 GCF_003255815.1 Theropithecus gelada | reverse complement strand
GAAACCATCATTCTCAGCAAACTATCACAAGAACAGAAAACCAAACACTGCATGTTCTCACTCATAGGTGGGAACTGAACAATGAGATCACTTGGACTCGGGAAGGGGAACATCATACACCGGGGCCTATCATGGGGAGCGGGGAGGGGGGAGGGATTGCATTGGGAGTTATACCTGATGTAAATGACGAGTTGATGGGTGCTGACGAGTTGATGGGTGCAGCACGCCAACATGGCACAAGTATACATATGTAACAAACCTGCACATTATCCACATGTACCCTAGAACTTAAAGTATAATAAAAAAAAAAATGAAAAAAAAAAAAAAACCTGCCTATTGGCTAGTACTACTGCATCCACATTAAATCTCTTGGGTGTAAAAATGGCACTGAGGCCATGAAGAATGCCTTTGTTCTTAGGAGATGCACTGCCGAAGTATTTATGATAGGAAATCCCTGAAAAGGAACAGAAGTGAGTCCCAGTCTCTCGGCCCAAGGCTCATGCGTGTGCACAGCCCTCTCTTTCGGAGACTTATTTCACACTGGAGAATCTGATTGTACCTGCAAGGCGGAAATGCACGACAGCGGGTTCCAGTGACCACAAAGGCGGCAAGGTGCCTCACATGAATTCGCTGAGGAGACGTGGGTAGTGGGGCGGAAGTGTCGGGAGCTGCTCTAACTGTGGTCTTGTCTCTGCGCAGACTGTCCAGGGGCTGATGGCACCCAGGCTGGCCGAGGTGAGGTGCTTCATGTCAGGGATGCCCCAACCAGTGGCTGTGCACTTCTGGAGCGGGGGCCGCCCCGACCCGGGTGAGACAAAGGCAAGGCCTCAACAGGAAGTGAGAGGGGCAGACCCGGAAAAGATGGCACATGGGAGGGAGGGAGCGGGATCTGCAGAATGAGTGACAGGGATGGGCTAGAAGGTATTGTATACGGAGAGGAGTGGGGCCCAGAGGGCGCTGGGCATGAAAAGTAAGCAGGTTGAGGGCAGAGCTTGAAATGAGTGACAGGGATGAGGCCGGTAGAAGGCGAGAGGGAAGGACGTGGCCTGGATGGAGGCCAAGACTGACTGGCGCAGAGTCGGAAGGGACATTAATTAAGAGGATCCAGGACAGAAGTTTGAGTGACAATAACTGACCATGGAGAAAATGGGATAAGCTTTGAAGTCAGGGTGTCCTCGGACTTAAATCCTGGCTCTGCCAGCTACTTTCCTGACATTTCTTCCTTTTGAGGAGTGATTCTCCCATTCATTCAACAGAAATGTGTTGATGACCTCATAGGTACTGTTCTGCGCTGGGGACACAGCTGGGGATCAGGCATGGTCACTGCCCTAGTGGAGTTTAGCCTAGCAGAGGAAACATAAACACATGAGCTAGCAACTAAACCACCACAGCTTTAAGTGCTGTGAAGCACAGATTCGAGGATGGGAGGACCCTAGGAACTTGCTCAGAAGGACCTTAAAAAGCAGGAGGCAGGGGGAGAATCTCTTTTTTCTTCCCCCCTCCTTTTTTTCAGAGGGAGTCTTGCTGTGTTGCTGGGAACAGGTCCCCCAAATCTGGCCATAAACAGGCCATGAGAAACTGGCCATAAACAAAATCTCTGCAGCACTGTGACATGTTTGTGATGGTTATGAGGCCCACGCTGGAGGTTGTTGGTTTACCAGAATGAGGGCAAGGAACACCTGGCCCACTCAGGGTGGAAAACCAGTTGCTCAAGTCATTCCTAAACCACAAACAATAGCATGAGCAATCTGTGCCTTAAGGACATGTTCCTGCTGCAGATAACAAGCCAGAGCCTGTCCCTTTGTTTCCCGTAAGGAATGCTTTCAGCTAATCTATAGAAACAATACTTATCACTGGCTTGCTGTCAATAAATATGTGGGTCAAACTCTGTTCGGGGCTCTCAGCTCTGAAGACTGTCAGCCCCTGATTCCCACTCTGCACTCTATTTCTGTCTTTATCTTAATTCCTCTAGCACTGCTGGGTTAGGGTCTCCATGACCAAGCTGGTCTCGGCACTATGTAGCCCAGGCTGGAGTGCAGTGGTGTGATCTCAGCTCACTGCAACCTCTGCCTCCCAGGTTCAAGCGATTCTCATGCCTCAGCCTCCCCAGTAGCAGGGACTATAGGTGCCTGCCACCACGCCTGGCTAATTTTTGTATTTTTAGTAGAGACAGTATTTCATTATGCTGGCCACGCTGGTCTTGAACTCCTGACTTCAAGTGATCCGCCTGCCTCGGCCTCCCAAAGTGCTGGGATTACAGGTGTGAGCCACCACACCTAGCCAAGGGGGAGAATCTTGAAGGAGTTCAAAGAGAGACTTGGGTTTGATTTTTGGGTTCATGCAGTGTGACTGTCAGCAATAGTCGTAACCTCTCTGAGCTTCTGGTTCCTCATCA
Source organism: Theropithecus gelada (assembly GCF_003255815.1). Classification (NCBI taxonomy): domain Eukaryota; kingdom Metazoa; phylum Chordata; class Mammalia; order Primates; family Cercopithecidae; genus Theropithecus; species Theropithecus gelada. The sequence continues at coordinate 132,188,828 of NC_037673.1, read as the reverse complement.
AAAATGGAGACAGGCCGAGTGCAGTGGCTTACACCTGTAATCCCAGCACTTTGGGAGGCTGAGGCAGGTGGATCACTTGAGGTCAGGAGTTCGAGACCAGCCTGGCCAACATGGTGAAACCTGTGTCTACTAAAAATACAAAAATTAGCTGGTGTGGTGCATGCCTACTCTCGAGGCTGAGATGGGAGGATCACTTGAACCTGGCAGGTGGAGGTTGCAGTGAGCTGAGATCATGCCACTGCCCTCCAACCTGAGTGACAGTGAGACCCTGTCTCAAAGGAAAAAAAAAAAAAAAAGAAGAGAAAAATAGTTACCTCTGTCAATCCAATGGAGAGACTGAACCAAGTCTCTACCAGTGGAGGTTTATTGAGCCAGAGCTTGAGGGCGTGCACTGGAAAACACAGAAATGTCTGTGGCCTGTGCTCCCTGGAGAGGTTCCAGGAGGCTCGTGTTTATATATTTCTTTAAAAAGGGAAAAAGCATGCAGGAAAAAGTATGATAGGCTTTGAGGCAGTTAGTTAAATTCCTGTGAGGTTTTAATTAGTGCCCAGTATATCTATGCTATACAGAAGATAAAGTAAACATTCAAAAGAGGGAGTAAAGGAAGAATTAGATGTCTCTGGGTAGGAGAGGAAGTATTGATCTTACCCTGTCTTTGTTTGGCACGTGGAAAGATAAGCTTGTAATGGATGGACATGGTCAGTGTGACATTTAACAGAGATCAGTAATAGACAAGGAGTTAGACTGAAGTTACAGTCCTAAAGTTACAGTTGACATGTCCTTGTTTATGGGAGGATATTCATCTTCAAAGGTTTAGGGGCCAGCACAGAAGCTCCTTAGGAGCAATTTGTGAGGGCAGTCATCCCACGATGGAGATGCATGAGGCCTTTGGCCTTTTGCAGGGGTCTAGTTAATGTAGAATGCTTTGATCCAAGGTTGGGAAGAAACAGCTGTCTGTTGATGGGGAGGAGGACAGCAGTGTTGGGAGGTTTCCAGGCTTAACTTTCACTTGAGTTTAAGCAGTCATGAGACATTTTATTTTCCTTTATACTTCTTGTGTTAAGGATTTGAAATAAGACAGTTTCATTGACAGATACTTAGTATGTGCCTGCTGTCTATCAGGGGTTCTCAACCTCCACAATGTTGACATTTGGGGCAGGATTACTCTTTGTTGTGGGGGGCTGTCCTGTGCATTATAGGACATTTAGCACAATCCCTGGCCTCTACCCATCAGATGCCAGCAGTACCTCCTGTCACAATGAAAAGTGTCTCCTGGCTGGGCATGGTGGCTCACGCCTTTAATTCCAACACTTTGGGAGGCCGAGGTGGGTGGATCACTTGACGTCAGGAGTTCCAGACTAGCCTGGCCAACATAAAGAAACACCATCTCTACTGAAAATACAAAAATTAGCCAGGTGTAATGGCAGCCACCTGTAATCCCAGCTACTCAGGAGGCTAAGGCAGGAGAATCACTTGAACCCGGGAGGCAGGTTGCAGTGAGCTGAGATCGTGCCACTGCACTCTGGCCTGGATGACAGAGCGAGACTCTGTCCAAAAAAAAAAAAAAAGGAAGGAAGGAAGGAAGGGAGGGAAAGTATTTCCAGACATTACTAAATGTCCCTGGGGGATTTTGTTCCCAAATTGGGGGCCATTACTGTGTGCAAAGTTCTCTTCTGGAGCTGGGAATACATCACTGAAAGCTTCAGACAGTCCCTACCCTTTTGGAGAGTATGTTCTAGTTGAGGGAGACAAATGTGTAGACCAATAAATGAGACACTTTCAAGTATGATAATAGCCTTATTTTCTTCCTAGCACTTACTTCTACCATTGACTAAGAGGTATTTCAGAGGATACTTTTAAACAGCCCCAGGACTAGGACCAGGACTTAGCTCTTCCTAGTTTACTGGAAGAGTGACATTTGAGGTTCGGTCAGGGACCTCATCCCCTGAACTTTGGCTTTCCTTGCAGCTATAGAGGAAATCAAAGAGAAAATGAAGACCATAAAACACAAAATCTTAGTATTGTCTGGGAAAGGCAGTGTTGGGAAAAGCACATTCAGTGCCCACCTTGCCCATGGCCTAGCAGAGGATGAAAACACACAGGTGAGACCTCAGGAACCACTGGGAGATGCTCATTCTGAGAGTCATGATGGCTATTAAATAACTGATTCCTAGGCCAGGTGTGGTGGTTCACACACTGGGAACAGCACTTTGGGAGGCTAAGGTGGGCAGATCCCTTGAGGCCAGGAGTTTGAGATCAGCCTGGCCAACAGGGCAAAACCCTGTCTCTACTAAAAATACAAAATATTAGCTGGGTGTGGTAGTGCAGGCCCATAATCCCAGCTATTCAGGAGGATGAGCCACGAGAATCACTTGAGCCTGGGAGGCAGAAGTTACAGTGAGTCAAAATTGTGCCACTGTACTCCAGCCTGGATGACAGAATGAGACTCTCAAATAAAAAATAAAAAAAAAATAACTGATTCCTTAGACTAAGTTGAATTGGCCTCTTTGGCATCTCAGTCCCTGCAGAGAACAAAGAGATGCCCAGTAGTCAAATGAAGCATTTTATTGGATTCTCTAGCCAAGGAAATGGCTAGCAGATGTACATCTCTCCTTGCATGTGGATAGTTTATTACATTACCTTCACGCTTCTTTTTCCTTCTTATTAACCCCTTTTTGCTTTTCTCTAAGCCAGGGACCTGCAAACTATAGCCAGTGGGCCATCTCCTGACTTTATGGCCTGTGAACGAAGAATGGCATTCACATTTTTGATATGTTTTTTGTTTGAGAGAGGATCTCACTCTGTCACCCAGGCTGAAGTACAGTGCTATGATCAGGACTCACTGCAACCTCTATCTCCCCAGCTCATCAAGCTGTCCTCCTACCTCAGCCTCCCAAGTAGCTGGGACTACGGGTGCTTGCCACCATGCCCAGCTAATTTTTGTGATTTTTGTAGAGATGGGGTTTTGCCATATTGCCCAGGCCAGTCTTGAACTTCTGAACTCAAAGCATCCCCCTGCCTTGGCCTCCCAAAGTGCTGAGATTACAGGCGTGAGCCACTGCGCCTGGCCTAAAATTGTACTTTTTAAATTAGTACCTAAGTACCAACATATGATCCTTGATTTTGCCCACATAGCCTAACAATATATTTTCTATTGGCCCTTGCGGAAAATGTTTGCTGGGCCTTACACGAGTTTATTCATTTCCACCCCAGTATACAGATGAGCATGAAAATTCAAATTACCCCGTGCTGCCCTCAGGTTCTCAACTTTAATAAAAGGGGTTGTGGGTAGCTAAGAACACATACCCTGGAGTCAGACACCCCAAACTCGGGTCCCAGCTCCATCCACACCACTGCTGTGACCTTGGGCAAGTTACTAGGCTTACTCTGCCTGTTTTCTCATCTATAAAATGGGACTCTGAGGACTGAGTGAGATGACGCCTGTAAAGCACTTAGCATGGGACCTGACAAATAGTAAATGTTCAGTAAATATCTGTGATGGCCATTTTTATTACTTTATTTCACTCACTGGATATGAAGGGATGATGATTATATCTGCGTTAGAGATGAGTTTGTAGCCCACCCAACGTACAGTATTGAGCAGATTCAAAATATACTTGTTGGGCTGGGTGCGGTGGCTCACGCCTGTAATCCCAGCACTTTGGGAGGCAAGGCCTGCAGAGTTTATAGCTTGCAGTGAATGCCAAGGATGAGTTCTCAGACAATTCCAGCTGAGCAGGGCCGGGGGGCAGCTCTTCTCGGGGGCAGCCAGCATCCGTCCACCAAGTATTTATTGAAAGGGCTTGTTAAACCACAAACATCCACTGGATGGCTTTTTTGAGGTTGGGTCGTGAGACACCTGTGACCTTGTAAAAGCAGTCAAACTGCATTCTCCGGAGGCTGTTTTCAGTGTTCTTTATCACACCATACACTCCACTCCCTGTCCCGTTTTCAGGGTCAAGGGGTTTCATTCTCATGCACAAATGACATACACACAGTGCCTCGGTATTTTTCCATGCCCCGACCTCAAATGCCTTGTACATAAGCTTGAATATGTTGCCATGCACCCCCCACATCTCCTCCTTCTTTAATTCTTAGAGCATGCTGGTCGTCCAATGCGAGGTAAGATTCTATTGCTCTTCCCTGGTCATAGATGTACCAGGTGGCAGCACAGAGCCATCTGCAAATGCCCAGCAAACAGATACAAAAAAGAATGAGTACAGCGGCCATCACCCAAATGCGTATGTTTAACCCAGACAACCAAGTGTTTGGGTTTAACCATTGAAAACCTTCTTGTAATTGCTGAAGCGTATTTGTTTGTAATTGCTTCGACCATTCTTCAAATTGTTTCTTTAACTCACACGCAAGAGTAGAAGTTTGAGAAGATAGGTGGTTGTGATAAGCCCTTTTCAGGTGTGCTTTCACTCTCTCCCAAGCATATTGGGAGCTATTATATAGCAGAGGTGTGACACAGATAGAACTACATTGCCAATCACAATGTAAATTTTGACGGGTAGTGAATGCCTGTTGCTGATTCCCCAGCTATTTAACAGTGGCTTCAAGAGCCTCCAGGTGAGACAGAAGAATTTTATCAATACCTGTTCTTGAAATTCATGGGTTACATTATATACCATGTAGTTCACCACTGAGGCTGTGTGAATAGATTCTGTCAGAGAAACAGGGCAGTAGCAGTGGTTGCTAATAATAGCTAAGACTAAAAAGACAGTTAACGTGGCCCAAAATCTTTTTTTTTCCCGAGTGACAGTGACTTTCTAAATAGCTACAGGGTGGAATCCCCTTCCCAGTTCTGGGTTAAATTTATAGCCAGCCATAATTCTGCATGCCATTTTAAGATCATGACATAGGTTATATTTAACTGTGTAACATTTTGATGAGACAAGCATTTAGCATACCAACTACTAGAAGAGACTTTAATACTATAAAAGGATTGATTCTGCTCTGTATTAGGCAAACCTTGTCCGAACAAAAGTATATAGGGGTGTGTAGTACAAATCAGGACTGTGTCAGTAACGTTATTATGCAAAGAGAGGGTATAGTTGCCACTGCTAGTAATATACTCACCATGTGAAAGGACCCATTCAAAAAAAGGAAGTCCTACTCTCCAGATTTCGTTAAGAGCAGGGCTTAAGGCTTGTTTCCCTTTTAGTTGTAATATTGGTCCTGAAAGCCCGTACTCTGGCCAGGTAATAGAACTATCAGAGGGACTCCCAAATCCAATAGTCTGATTTGCAGACATAAGATTATGACGGGGACCCCAATCAAGTAAGTTACCATTATCAAACAGAGGCCCTTGATGTGGCACAGGCTATCTGCACAGAGACCACTGGACAGCCTCAAGCTTAGATTGCCAGTCCCTACTCGGACGGCATATAGGAAGATCAGGCACTTGTGTAGCTTCACTAGAGACCCCAGTAAGATTAGTGGTAACACCAGAAATAAAGGTCAAGTTTGCAAGCTTAGGATCCCTTTTGGGTTGATAGTAAAGATACTCCTGAAGAAGGAGAGTAACACACTTACCATGTGCTATTGTGGAAAAACAAAGGGGGGGTGCGTTACTAGACAACAAACTCAAGGAGTAATTAAGTTTAATCCATCCCAAATTTTCAGTTAAGGGGTAAGACAGGGGCATCCATCGAACTTCTGTCCAAGAAGTATCATTAGAAGACAAAGGCGGGTCAGCATCCCACCATGTAATAACACTAAAAACAGGGGAATATAGAACATGACTCCAATAAACATGTTCTTCAGCTGATCCTACTTGGCAAAGGACAAGAATTACCAGCCATCACAACATCCATGTCTGTCTTACTTTCTCAGAAGTCTCCCCAGTTACTGCCAGACACACAAGAAACGGATTCTCTGCAGTTGCAGGGGCTTCCATGGATAGATGCCTGTTGATCCAATCTCTTTAGCTGTCTCCAGGTAATGTTAGGTGCCTTCTGAGTTATCACCATTATTGTTGGTCGATTCTCCAACAACAGGCCCTGTTCTCTAGAACACAGCCCCATATTCCCCCTTTTTTGTTTATTAAGATATATTTTAAGAGTTTGATGAACTTGTTTAACAATGGTCTAACTGGTTGAGTTACAAGGAATACCAGTTTTGTGTTACATATGTGCCAAAGTTGCAATGCATTTGTAAATCGAGCACTAAGATAGCAAGGTTCATTGTCAGTTTTTATAGTGTGTGGAAGGCTTAGAGTTATAATAGATTTAAACAAATCAGCAATTGCATCTTCAGTTTTTTCTCTGGTCTGGGGGGTAGCATGTATCAGGCCTGTATAAGTGTCCACCGTAAGGCAGAGAAATTTAAAATGCCCAAAGGGTGGATACTGAGTAATATTAGTTCGCTAGATAGCATTAGGCACCACACCTTGTAAGTTGGCACTAAGCCCTAAGGAAAAAGGGGAAAGAAAATGCTGTTGGCAATCAGGACACATTTTAATAATCATGTCAGCCTCCACAAGTGTTAAATGAAACTGTTGTTTAAGACTTCGGGCATTTGATGAAAAAAAAAAAGCACGATCAGCTTGAGCTTGCAACAAAGCAGGAGAATCTGCAAACCACATGTGTGGCTGTACCAGAGCATTAGCTTGAGCATTCCCTTCTGATAAGGTACTGGGTAGCACAGAATGAGAGCGAATATGCGTGATGTAAAGAGGGTGACGACAGGCACTGAGGAGCTCTTACACTGCAAGAAGCAAAGCTAATAGGGGTTCATTAGTAATGCCTTTCACATGTGCAAGATCTAAATGAGTAATACTACACATTGCATAGTGGAATCACTAACTATATGTATGTCTTGGTGAGAAAAAATTTGTAAGGCCAATATCAGGGCACCCAACTCCGCCTGTTGTGTAGTTTTAAAATGCTCCTGGATTTTGTGCTGCCATTTCTGCATGGCATCTTGCCATACTATACCTGCTCTCCCAGTTTTTCCTGAACTATCTGTAAAGACAGTGTTGGCACGAAGTAAAGGCTCAGAGACAACAGTAGATACAAATTTAACAGGCACCGTTTGTAAAAAGTTCAGGAGCTTGGAGACTGGTAAATGGAAGCTGATATTACCAATAAAGTCAGCCATTGCTACTTACCAATCAAGATCACAAGCTAGGAGAGTATGAAATTGTTTCTTGCTTAAAGGTAGGAAAAGAGTAGCAGGGTTATATTCTGACAGCTGGACACAACATTGCCATCCCTTTATGAGAAGAGAAGCTATTAAATCTGTAGTCTTTTGTATATGTTTACAGGGATTATGAGACAGATACATAATATATAAAATACAGAGATGGCAAAAGATAAAGCCTACCTGTTAAACTGAGGCATGGAAAGGATGGATATTTTAAGTGATTTTTTACTGTATTTTCACCCTTGAAAGTCATTAGAATGTGACTGCAAGTTGCCAGGATAATAAACCTGTATTGAGTTAGCTTAAGTGTGAAAAAAAAAACAAAAACAAAAAAACAAAAAACAAAAACCACCAAAAAACCTTTTTTAAATGTCCTTTGGTGTTGGCCATTTTCCTGCATCAGCCTTTAGCTGGAATGTCTTAGAAGTGAGCTTGGGAAAGTAGGGCTGTGGTCAGTTTCTTTTTGTTCGTTCTGGGCTCATTAGGCAGCTTCTCTTTTTAATGGCCTGCCACTTGCTGCTGCCCTTACTGCTGAAAGAAAGGAAGGAAGACTACAAGTGGCAGTAAGAGGCTAGAGAATGACTGGTGGTAAAGTGCATGTGTAAGCGCAGAGGCTGGAGGCAAGAGGGTAACAGATATTATATCAGAAGGATATTTTATTAATATCAGAAGAGGCTGTTTTCAGTGTTCCTTATCATACCACACACTCCACTCCCTGTCCCGTTTTCAGGGTCAAGGAGTTTCATTCTCATGCACAAATAACATACACACAGTGCCTCAGTATTTTTCCATGCCCTGACCTCAAATGCCTTGTACATAAGCTCGAATATGTTGCCACGCATCCCCTGCCCAAGGCAGGTGGATCACTTGAGGTTAGGAGTTCAAGACCAGCCTGGCCAACATGGTGAAACCCTGTCTCCACTAAAAAATACAAAAATTAACTGGGCCTGGTGGTATGCACCTGTAGTCTTAGCTACTTGGGAGGCTGAGGCACGAGAATCACTTGAACCCAGGAGGTGGAGGTTGCAGTGAGCCGAAATCACCCCACTGCACTCCAGCCTGGGTGACAGACTGAGACACCATCTAAAAAGAAAGTGCACACGCACACACACACACACACACACACACTCACACATATGTACTTGTTGATTCATTATTCTGTTAGCAATCTCTTTCCATTTGAGGGTCAAATTTATATTGACCTAGTGGGCTAAGAAATCTGCTTTCTCAGATTGTCTATATTGTTTAATCTTTGCTTTTTGAAGTTGTCAGGAATATTCTTAAACAGCTCACTGGAGATGGGCTTTCATCTGGCCACTTGCAAGTAACCACTTGTGAGTAGACAACTGTTTACATCATTCACTTTCATGTAATTATGTTCTGAAGTCTTTGCTGCATGCCTGTCTAGACTTTGCAATATACAGAAGGAAAGCACACCATTCAATGTGGAAATATGGCTAGATCAGCTGTTTTTCTTTATGTGGTGGTAGTTTAAAAAAAAAAAAAAAAAAAAGAAGTCAGCATTTAGGAATGTGTGTTTTCCCCAGGCAGAACTACTCATGACAGTGACATCACTATCTGCAAAGTGTCAACACATGGAAAATGCTGAATATGTCTTGATTAAAGTCAAGCAGCACAGATTTCTCCTGCCCTAAATCCAGCAGGATGATAGGACACACCCTGACCCTTTTCTGCCTGCCATCTGGTGAAAGCTTGGCTCTAACTCTATGCAAGGCCATTCCATGTTAGCGCTTGAGGCAGGCAGGTGTCTGTCATCTCATGGCCAAAGGGCCTTGGATCAAGAGAGAGCAGAATTAGAAAACACCCCTGACAAATCACAGGCTGGCCAGGGAGTGTGTAAGTTGTGGTGAAGGCAGGAGGAGCCTCTGTAGCATAAGCCTGAGCCATGAGACAGCAAAGAGTCACACGCCATCTTCCACTGCAAAAGTCACCGACTCCCAGCCTGGGGTACAAAGTGAGACCCCTGTCTCTACAAAAAAATAAAAAAGTTAGCTAGGCGTGATGGTGAGCACTTGTAGTCCCAGCTACACAGGAGACTGAGGTAGGAAGGATCACTTGAGCCTGGGAAGTCAAGGCTGCAGTGAGCCATGATCATGTCACTGCACTCCAGCCTGGGCAACAGAGTGAGACCCTACCTCAAAAGCAATGAATAACAAGTCCATAAATTAAACTTGTTTTTTTGTTTGTTTGTTTGTTTGTTTTCTGGGATGGAGTGTCACTCTGTTGCCCAGGCTGGAGTGCACTGGTGTGATCTCAGCTCACTGCAACCTCTGCCTCCAGGGTTTAAGGAACCTCTCCTTCCTCAACCTCCCAAGTAACTGGGATCACAGGCGTGTGCCACGAAGCCTGGCTAAATTTTGTATTTTGTATTTTAGTAGGTTTTGCCATGTTGGCCAGGCTGGTGTCGAACTCCTGACCTCAGATGATCTGCCCACCTCAGCCTCCCAAAGTGCTGGAATTACAAACATGAGCCACTGCGCCCAGCCACCATAAATTAAACATTTATGATTTTGTGATCTGAAAGGCAAACTATCCTTACAAGGTCAGCACTGGGTGTTTCAGGACTGAGTGTGCAAGGCCCTCCTGTGGGGATTGGGACTGCAGAGCTGGAAGGGGCTTTGATGACCCCGGAGCACTCATCTTACAGATCAGAAGTCCAGACAGCTGAGGCTTAGAGAGCAGAAGCAACTTTTGCAAGGACTAAAAGTTGGGATTAAACCCCTTCTCACCTACCCTCCTCATCAGGAGTTTATCCTTCTCATGCTGCAGTTTGGGAGTAAAATGAGTAAAGGAGACGCTTTGGGTCCTGACAGCCCTGCAGCACCCCCATCCCTCCACCTTCTGCAGCAAATGTCACCTCTTCCCATCAGCTGCGAACACGGGCCCAGGGGTCCTGGTGTGGAGGAATGCAGGCCATTCCTCTCAGCTTTGCTTCTCTGGCCTAACCTAAGCAGAATTAATTGGATAGATTTTGGGGTAGTAATAAGATCAACAGGAAGTCTGAACAGACAGGACACAGGGCCACCCTAGCCATCTAGGTAGCAGGAGTACATCACCAGCCTCTCAGGCCTGCCACGGGGATGAGTGTGCTTGATCTGCTTTTTGCATCCTTACATCATTTTGCTCAAGATTCACTCCCCAAGGGAGTGAAATTCCTCTAAAGGGAACTGATTAAATTGTTCCCTGAAGGAAGGGCATGGAGATAGAGTAGCTAGAAACCTGACAGTATCGCAGAAAGTCTCTATCACAGTCATAGTGATGGTGTCATTTCCCCGTGGATCTTTGACACATCAATCCCAAGTATCAAGGTCCTGAGAGAACAAGTCAGGTTTTCTGATGATCTCGCTCTGCTGTGCTCCTTGGATGGCCCCGTAGAGGGTGCCTGAGGCCAGCACTGGTCTGTGGATGGCATTTTCCCATGCACAGGTTTGAGACACCACTGGGTACTGAGGAAGTAGGAGGCTGGGTTTGTTGAGAGGATTGAAGAGGAAGGCAAGAAACTAATTCGGGGCAAGTTAAAAAGTGACCCGGAGGTCTGCACTTTGGATCCGAGTCATTGCAGCTTTCAAGATGAATACTAGCCCTGTTCTCAAAAGGTTCCCGATGGCTGTCTCAAACCTCCTGTACCAGAGGGGAAGGCTTGGGGTGAAAGGGGTCACCTGAAGCTGCACCTGAGTCACAAAGAGCTTTTCCAGGTTTCCATCTTACTTTAAGTTTCTGTTTTGAAAGTTTAGCCTAAACCATCATTCACCTTCAGGATCAAAGGAAAACAAGGCTTGGTCAGGGTTCAGCTAAAGGTTCCACTCTTGTCCTCCATGTCAGGCCTCTGAGCCCAAGCTAAGCCATCATATCCCTTGTGACTTGCACGTATACATCCAGAAGGCCTGAAGTAACTGCAGAATCACAAAAGAAGTGAAAATGGCCTGTTTCTGCCTTAACTGATGACATTGCTTCGTGAAATTCCTTCTCCTGGCTCATCCTGGCTCAAAGGCTCCCCCACTGAGCACCTTGTGACCCCTGCCCCTGCCAGCCAGAGAACAACCCCCTTTGATGTAATTTTCCACTACCTACCCAAATCCTATAAAACGGCCCCACCCCTATCTCCCTTCACTGACTCTCTTTTCAGACTCAGCCCGCCTGCACCCAGGTGAAATAAAGAGCCTTGTCGCTCACACAAAGCCTGTTTGGTGGTCTCTTCACATGGACACGAGTGAAATTTGGTGCTGTGACTCGGATCAGGGGACCTCCCTTGGGAGATCAATCCCCTGTCCTCCTGCCCTTTACTCCGTGAGAAAGATCCACCTAAGACCTCGGGTCCTCAGACCAACGAGCCCAAGGAACATCTCATCAGTTTTAAATTGGGTAAGCGGCCTCTTTTTACTCTTCTCCAAACTCTCTCACTATCCCTCAACCTCTTTCTCCTTTCAATCTTGGCGCCATCTTTCAATCTCTTCCTTCTCTTAATTTCAGTTCCTTCCCTTTTCTGGTGGAGACAGAGGAGAGGCGTTTTATTCGTGAACCCAAAACTCTGGCACCGCTCACGGACTTGGGAAGACAGTCTTCGCTTGGTGTTTAATCATGCGGGGACGCCTGCTTAATTATTCACCCACGTTTCAGAGGTATCTGATCACGCGGTAATGCCTGCCTTGGTCCTTCACCCTTAGCGGCAAGCACTGCTTTTCTGGGGGGTAAGCACTCCCCACCTCTTCTCTCCATGTCTCTACTCTCTTTTCTCTGGGCTTGCCTCCTTCACTATGGGCAACCTTCCACCCTCCATTCCTCCCTCTTCTCCCTTAGCCTGTGTTCTCAAAAACTTAATACCTCTTCAACTCACACCTGACCTAAAGCCTAAATGCCTTATTTTCTTCTGCAACATGGCTTGACCCCAATACAAACTTGACAATGGCTCTAAATGGCCAGAAAATGGCACTTTCGATTTCTCCATCCTACGAGACCTAATTTTTGTCGAGAAATGGGCAAATGGTCTGAGGTGCCTTACATCCAGGCATTTTTCATACTTCGTTCCCTCCATAGTCTCTGTTCCCAATGTAATTCCTTCCAAATCCTCTTTCATTCCCTCCTGCCTGTCCTCTCAGTCCCAACCCCAAGTGTCGCTGAATCTTTTCAATCTTCCTTTTCTACAGACCCATCTGACCTCTCCCCTCCACCCCAGGCTTCTCATCGCCAGGCTGAGCCAGGTCCCAATTCTTCCTCAGCCTCCGTTCCTCCACCCTATAATCCTTCTATCACCTCCCCTCCTCACACCCGGTCCGGCTTACAGTTTGGTTCCGTGACTAGCTCTCCCCCACCTGCCCAACAATTTCCTCTTAGAGAGGTGGCTGGAGCTGAAGGCATAGTCAGGGTACATGTGCCTTTTTCTCTATCAGACCTCTCTCAGATCAGTCAGCGTTTAGGCTCTTTCTCCTCAGACCCCACTAAATATATACAGGAATTCCAATATCTAACTGTGCCCTACAATTTAACCTGGAGTGACTTAAATGTCATCCTAACTTCTACCCTCTCCCCAGATGAACAGGAAAGAGTTTTTTCTCTAGCCCAATCTCATGCTGATAACTGCCAGCTCCATGAGCCAGACCTCCAGGAAGGCATTAGAGCAGTTCCCCGAGAGGATCCCCAATGGAACTAACATGCAGATTTCCCAAGTATAGCTAGGCGAGATTACATGGTTTCCTGCCTAGTTGAAGGACTTAAAAAGGCAGCTTACAAAGCTGTTTTGACAAGCTTAAAGAAACTACCCAAGGTAAAGACGAAAACTCAGCCCAGTTCATGGCTCATTTGGCAGTAACCCTGAGATGCTTTACAGCCCTAGACCCTGAAGGGTCAGAAGGCTGTCTCATTCTAAATAAGCATTTTATCACCCAGTCAGCTCCTGACATTAGAAAAAAACTTCAAAAATTAGAATCCAGCCCTCAAACCTCACAACAGGAATTCATCAACCTCGCCTTCAAGGTGTACAATAATAGAGAAAAGTTACAATTACTTGCTTCCACTGTGAGACAAAACCCCAGCCACATCTCCAGCACACAAGAACTTCCAAATGCCTAAACTGCAGCAGCCAGGCATTCCTCCAGGATCGCCTCCCCAAGGAACTTGCTTCAAGTACTGGAAATCTGGCCACTGGGCCAAGGAATGCCCACAGCCCAGGATTCCTCCTAAGCCGTGTCCCATCTGTGCAGGACCCCACTGGAAAGCAGACTGCCCAACTCACCCGACAGCCATTCCCAGAGCCCCTGGAACTCTGGCCCAAGGCTTTCTGACTGACTCCTTCCCAGATCTTCTCGGCTTAGCGGCTGAAGACTGATGCTGCCCAATCCCCTCAGAAGCCTCCTGGACCATCACAGACGCTTTGGGTAACTCTTACAGTGGAGGGTTAAGTCTGTCCCCTTCTTAATCAATACAGAGGCTACCAACTCCACATTATCTTCTTTTCAAAGGCCTATTTCCTTTGCCTCCATAACTATTGTGAGTATTGATGGCCAAGCTTCAATACCCCTTAAAACTCCCCAAATCTGGTGCCAACTTGGACAACATTCTTTTATGCACTCTTTTTTAGTTATCCCCACCTGCCCAGTTCCCTTATTAGGCCGAGACATTTTAACTAAATTATCTGCTTCCCTGACTATTCCTAGGCTATAGCCACACCTCATTGCCACCCTTCTTCCCAACCCAAAGCCTCCTTTGCATCTTCCTCTCGTATCCCCCCACCTTAACCCACAAGCATGGGACACCTCCACTCCCTCTCTGGCAACCGATCATATGCCCATTACTATCCCATTAAAACCTAATCACCCTTACCCCATTCAACACCAGTATCCCATCCCACAACAGGCTTTAAAGGGATTGAAGTTTGTTATCATTTGCCTGTTACAGCATGGCCTTTTAAACCCTAAAAACTCTCCTTAAAATTCCCCCATTTTACCTGTCTTAAAACCAGACAAGCCTTGCCCAGCTCCTTTCAAGCATGGCCTTTTAAACCCTAAAAACTCTCCTTAAAATTCCCCCATTTTACCTGTCTTAAAACCAGACAAGCCTTACAGGTTAGTTCAGGATCTGCATCTTATCAACCAAATTGTTTTGCCTATCCACTCCATGGTGCCAAACCCATATGCTCTCCTATCCTCAGTACCTCCCTCCACAACCCATTCTGTCCTAGATAAACCTAGCTGACCCCATAAATCCTAAATCCTTTCCCCACTCCCCTTTCCATTCCTTAAAAAACAGCCCTAAAAGCTGCTTCCACACTAGCTCTCCCTAACTCATCCCAACCTTTTCATTACACACAACCGAAGTGCAGGGCTGTGCAGTCGGAGTTCTTACACAAGAGCTGGGACTGTGCCCGCTAGACTTTTTATCCAAACAACTTGACCTTACTGTTTTAGCCTAGCCCTCATGTCTGCGTGTGGTGGCTGCCACTGCCTTAACACTGTTAGAGGCCCTAAAAATCACAAACTATGCTCAACTCATTCTCTACAGTTCTCATAACTTCCAAAATCTATTTTCTTCCTCCCACCTGATGCATATACTTTCTGCTCCCCAGCTCCTTCAGCTATACCCACTCTTTGTTGAGTGTCCCACAATTACCATTGTTCCTGGCCTGGACTTCAATCTGGCCTCCCACATTATTCTGGATACTACACCTGACCCCCATGATTGTATCTCTCTGATCCACCTGACATTCACCCCATTTCCCCATATTTCCTTCTTTCCTGTTTCTCACCCTGATCACATTTGGTTTATTGATGGCAGCTCCACCAGGCCTAATCACCACTCACCAGCAAAGGCAGGCTATGCTATAGTATCTTCCACACCTATCATTGAGGCTACTGCTCTGCCCCACTCCACTACCTCTCAACAAGCCAAACTCATTGGCTTAACTTGAGCCCTCACTCTTGCAAAAGGACTACGTGTCAATATTTATACTGACTCTAAATATGCCTTCCATATCCTGCACCACCATGCTGTTATATGGGCAGAAAGAAATTTCCTCACTATGCAAGGGTCCTCCATCATTAATGCCTCTTTAATAAAAACTCTTCTCAAAGCCACTTTACTTCCAAAGGAAGCTGGAATCATTCACTGCAAGGGCCATCAAAAGTTATCAGATCCCATCGCTCGGACAATGCTTATGCTGATAAGGTAGCTAAAAAAGCAGCTAGTGTTCCAACTTCTATTCTTCACGGCAGTTTTTCTCCTTCTCATCTGGCCACTCCTACCTACTCCCCCGCTGAAACTTCCACCTATCTATCTCTTCCCACACAAGGCAAATGGTTCTTGGACCAAGGAAAATATCTCCTTCCAGGCTCACAGGCCCATTCTATTCTGTCATCATTTCATAACCTCTTCCATGTAGGTTACAAGCCACTAGCCTGCCTCTTAGAACCTCTCTTTTCCTTTCCATTGTGGAAATCTATCCTTAAGGAAATCACATCTCAGTGTTCCATCTGCTATTCTACTATTCCTCAGGGATTTTTCAGGCCACCCCCCTCCTTCCCTACACATCAAGCTTGGGGATTTGCCCCCACCCAGGACCGGCAAATTGACTTTACTCACATGCCTTGAGTCAGGAAACTAAAATACCTCTTGGTCTGGGTAGACATTTTCACTGGATAGTTAGAGGTCTTTCCCACAGGGTCTGAGAAGGCCACCATGGTCATTTCTTCCCTTTTGTCAGACATAATTCCTTGGTTTGGCCTTCCCACCTCTATACAGTCCCATAACAGACTGGCCTTTATTAGTCAAATCACCCAAGCAGTTTCTCAGGCTCTTGGTATTCAGTGGAACCTTCATATCCCTTACTGTCCTCAATCTTCAGGAAAGGTAGAACGGACTAATGGTCTTTTAAAAACACACCTCACCAAGCTCAGCCACCAACTTAAAAAGGACTGGACAATACTTTTACCACTTGCCCTTCTCAGAATTTGGGCCTGTCCTCGGAATGCTACAGGGTACAGCCCATTTGAGCTCCTGTATAGATGCTCCTTTTTATTAGGCCCCAGTCTCATTCCAGACACCAGCCCAACTTGGACTGTGCCCCAAAACTTGTCATCCCTACTATCTTCTGTCTAGTCATACTCCTATTCACTGTACTCAACTACTCATAAATGACCTACTCTTGTTTACACTGCCGGTTTATACTGTTTCTCCAAGCCATCACAGCTGATATCTCCTGGTGCTATCCCCAAACCGCCATTCTTAACTCCCTCTTAAAGTAAATAAATAATCTTTGTGGCAGGGCTATGTTGAACCTCCTTGGGCACTCTCTAATTGGATGGCCTGGGCCCTCCCAATTCTTAGTCCTTTAATACCTGTTTTTCTCCTTCTCTTATTTGGACCTTGTGTCTTCTGTTTAGTCTCTCAATTCATACAAAACTGCATCCAGGCCATCACCAATCATTCTATATGGCAAATGTTCCTTTTAACAACCCCACAATATCACCCCTTACCACAAAATCTTCCTTCAGCTTAATCTCTCCCACTCTAGGTTCCCACGCCACCCCTAATCCCGCTTGAAGCAGCCCTGAGAAATATTACCCATTATCTCTCCATACCGCCCCCAAAAATTTTCACCACCCCAACACTTTACCACTATTTTGTTTTATTTTTCTTATTAATATAAGAAGACAGGAATGTCAGGCCTCTGAGCCCAAGCTAAGCCATCATATACCCTGTGACCTGCACGTATATATTCAGATGGTCTGAAGTAACTGAAGAATCACAAAAGAAGTTAAAATGGCCTGTTCCTGCCTTAACTGATGACATTACCTTGTGAAAGTCTTTCTCCTAGCTCAAAAGCTCCCCCACTGAGCACGTTGTAACCCCTACCCCTGCCAGCCAGAGAGCAACCCCCTTTGACTGTAATTTTCCATTACCTACCCAAATCCTATAAAATGGTCCCACCCCATCTCCCTTCACTGACTCTCTTTTCGGACTCAGCCCACTTGCACCCAGGTGAAATAAACAGCCTTGTTGCTCACACAAAGCCTGTTTTGTAGTCTCTTCACATGACGTGAGTGAAACTCCACAGTAGGCCCTGTGGCGTACTGGAAATAGTCCTGGTTGGGGCCAGAAGATCTCAGTTTATTTCTCCGCTCTGTTCCCCACTTATTGAACTGGTCCCCCCGAACCTCAGTTTCCTCCTCTGTAAACCAGAGATAATGATACTCACCTTCTAGGTACATGTCTCCTTTGTTCCAGTACCCAACAAGTTCCTCATCTCCATCTACGACCACCTCAGCCTGGGTTTCATTGTCCATATCATTATCAATATTTTGGTTAAGGCCATTTAACAAGTCTGTAGGAAGTTTCAAACTTTCCCACATTTTCCTGTCTTCTTTTGAGCTCTCCACACTATTCCAACCTCTGTCTGTTACCCAGTTCCAAAGTTGCTTCCACATTTTCAGGTATCTTTTCAACAGCACTCCACAGTACTAGCACCAAAATCTGTATTAGTTTGTTTTCATGGTGCTGATTAAGACATACCCAAGACTGAGCAATTTACAAAAGAAAGAGGTTTAATTGGACTTACAGTTCTGTGTGACTAGGGAAGCCTCACAATCATGGCAGAAGGCAAGGAGGAGCAAGTCACATCTTAAGTGGATGGCGGCAGGCAAAAAATGAGAGAGCTTGTGCAGGCGAATGCCTCTTTCTAAAACCATCAGATCTTGAGACTTATTCACTATCATGAGAACAGCATGGGAAAGACTTGGCCCCCATGATTCAATTACCTTCCATCAAGTTCCCTCCATAACATGTGGGAATCCAAGATGAGATTTGGGTGGAGACACAGCCAAACCATATCAAATGGGAACAGTAACAGCATAGGTTTGTTATGGGAATTAATTTAGAGAATAGTCGTAAAGAATAAGAATAGCACTTGGACTCTAGTAATCTCCCCCAAAATTATGGTGATTTTTATTTATCACCTCTTCTGTCTGAGCCCCAAATCTTCTTGCCTGCAACCTCCTTATAAACCTTAGACCTGTCAGTTTATGAGCTCTGGGCAGGGACATGAAGAGTGATTTACCTGATGAAGTTGCCCATTGCTCTGAGCACATGAGACAGGAAACACTAAATAATACATATTACGTATAATGAATGTATAATATCACCCCTTTTATCTATTTTTATTGTGTTATTTTAAAATACCAGTCATAAGGCCAATTAGCTATTACAAAGATGTGTCTAGTTACTTTAACACAAATTTTATATAAAATGTACTTCCTATTACTTTTAGATGAGAAGGAAAACTCATATAGCCTGTGGTTCCCTCAGAACTCTCACTTGTAACTTTTAGTGAGGAAAATCAGGTACTTTCCGAGCTATCCACAAGGGGGTAGACTGATTCCATCTCTTCTGGAAGGTATCCATGGAGTCATCATTAATGATCATTTAAAACTGATTTCTCACTTTAAGCAACTGTCTCCTTCCAAGATATAAAATTTCCCTATGCAAGCAAGATGCCACTTTTTTAGGCTGACAACTTACAGATGACCCTTGGTTTAAAAATGTATTGCAAAATCATTTACACACATTTTCCCTGCAATCAGTCATGGAGGATTCTAACAAATGCCACATTCAGAGTGTAAGAACACTGCGGTCATTCCACTAGAAAGTTAAGCAAATTATTTAAATTCCCAGGGACAAAAAAAAAAAAAAAATTCTTTCCTCAACATCAAACAAAACATTCTCTCTTTGAAAATGTAAATCCCCTAAACATATTCAAGAATTTTAACAAGCATCCCAGAAAACTATCCTATTACTCTTTGAAGGCCTTAAAGAATTTTCTTAAAATAGTCACATGCTACTTGGGTGGGGAGAGGGCCTAAGTGATAATGGGAGTTGAAGCTTTGCAGTAGGGCCCCATAAGTCCCCATGTACCTCCTTTCAGAAAGGAAGAGAGGCCCCCAGAGAATTACTAGGCACATGGAAAGGGTGTGGGGAAATCTAAAAAGAGTACAGCACAGGACCCATTTTGCATCTGTTTTGCATCTGGGGTTAGCAGTAGGACACAGAGCTCGGAACTACAGGAAGAGCCTCAGAGAAGATGTTAAGAACAGAGAGTTGTGGAGAATGTGGAGCTCTCATCTATTGTAATTCCTCTATCCAAGCCTTGGGGTGTGTGTGTGTGTGTGTGTTTTCAGGGGAAATTCCAAGAGGATGAAACTGAGGTGAAAGGCAAGTCAGAGGTGGAAAGTGGCCTGAGATGATAACCAAATGCTAGTTTTAGTTCAAAGAACTGGATCTTCATCTGACATCAGAAAAACAGAAGAATCAAGAAGCCACCAGCAATTTCACTCAAAGTTTTTCCTAAGGAAATAATTGAGTATGTTTTCAGAGACACCGTTTTAGGATATTTATCACAGTTTGTCATGACAGGAAAAAATACATACACAAACAAGAAATTTAAAAAAGAAATACCCTTAAGTTTGCAACAATGAGGGATTAGTCATATAAAATGATGCTGTATCCACACAAAAGAATAGTGTGAAATGATTTAAAATTACAACTATCCCCACGGAAAAACGGTGATCATATTCACTTATATTGTTGGTAAAAGATGATTATAAAACAGTCTATATAGGTTGTATACATTGTGATAGATTTACAGATGTTTTTAGTTCTTTTTTGCTATTTTTAAATGTTCAACCTATTAAAAATACAAAATGCATGCTAGCTATAGAAAGCCACATTCTTTTTTTTTTTTTTTTTTTTTGAGACAGAGTCTTGCTCTGTCGCCCAGGCTGGAGTGCAGTGGCAGTGGTATGATCTCAGCCCGCTGCAACCTACGCCTCCTGGGTTCAAGTTACTCTCATGCCTCAGCCTCCTGAATAGCTAGGATTACAGGTGCCTGCCACTACACCCATCTAATTGTTGTATTTTAGTAGAGACAGGGTTTCACCAGGTTGGCCAGGCTGGTCTCAAACTCCTGACCTCACGTGATCCACCTGCCTCGGCCTCCCAAAGTGCTGGGGTTACAGGCATGAGCCACCGCACGCAGCCAGCCACATTTCCTTAAAAGACAGAACACAAAATTTCTATCAAAATCCCAGCAAATTACTTTGTAGATATAGGCAAGTTTACTCTAAAATTTGGAAAGGCAAAGAAACAAGAAACTGGAATTGCTCAAATAAAATGGGAAGAATCACTCTCCCTGATTTCAAGACTTACTTTTATAGCTACAGCAATCAAGACTGTGGTATTGGCAGAGAGACACACAATGAAATAGAAAATGGAATCTCAAAATGGGACTCACACAAATATGTCCAACTGACTGTTGGCAAAAGTGCAAACACAGATCAATAGAGAGAAGATAGTTTTTTCAATAAATCATATTGGAACAATTGACAATATATGAGCCAAAAAAACCCTTGACCCAAATCTCACTCTTCATATGTAAATTAACTAAAAAGGACTCATAAACCTAAATGCAAAATGAAACACTACAAAACTTTTAGAAAAAAATAGGAGAAAATCTTTAGGAACTATGGTTAGGCGGAGTTCTTCAACTTGACATCAAAAACATGATCCATAAAAGGAAAAACTGATAAATTGGACTTCATCAAAATTAAAAACTTTTGCTCTGAAAAAGACCCTGCTAGGAGGATTAAAAAGCAAGCTATAGAGCAGGAGAAAATATTTGCAAGCCACATATCTGATAAAAGACTATAATTTAGACTCTCTCTCTGTATGTGTGTGTGTGTGTGCATGTGTGTGTGTGTATACACACATATGTATTTTAGAGTTGTTTTTACTATCACACATACATATATATGTATCTATATTATTTTTACTATACACACACATATATATAGCCTGTGGCTATATATGTGAAAAATAGTAAAAAAAAAAATCCAATTAAAAAATGGACAAAAAACAAGAAGACCCATTTGTCCAAAGAGAATATACAGATGACCAATACACACATGAAAAGATATTCAACATCTTTAGCCATTGAGGAAATGCAAATTAAAATCACAAAGAGATATCACTACACTCCTGTCAGAAAGGCTAAAATAGTGACACCAAATGCTGGCGAGGATCTATAGAAATTGGATCACTCATACATCGCTGGTGAAAATATAAAATAGGACAACCGCTCTGGAAAACAGTTTCTCAAAAAACCAAACATGCAACTACCAGAGAACCCAGCAATTGCACTTCTAGGCATTTATTCTAGAGAAATGAAGATGTTCACACCAAAATCTGTACATGAATATTCATAGCAACTTTATTCATAGTAGCCAAAAACTGGACATAACCCAGACGTCCTTCAGTGGGTGAATGGTTAAACAGACTGTGGTACACACATACCATGGAGTATACTACTCAGCAAAAAAAAGGAACGCACTATTGACATGTGCAACAACGTGGATGGAACTCCAGAGCATTATGCTGAGTGAGAAAAGCCAATCCAAAGAGTTACATACCATAGGATTCCATTTATGCAACATTTGTGAAATGATGAAATTACAGACACGGAGAACAATTTCATGGCTGCAAATGGTTAAGAAGGGATGGAGGCAAGAGGGAGGTGGGTGAGGCCAATAAGGGCAACATGAGGGATCCTTGTGATGATGGAAATGGAAATGTCTCTATTTGACTGTATGGAGGTCAATATTCTGATTGTGATATTGTACTATACTTTTGCAAGATGTTACCGTTGGAAGAAACTGGGTAAAGTGTAGGTAGATTCTGTATTACTTCTTACAACTGCATGTGAACCTACAATGATCTCAAAATTAAAAGCTTAATTAAAATAAAAAGGACACAGCATGAGACTGTCCCCAGAAAACTGGCAGACATGGCCCTGCTGCTACACTGCGGGAGATTCATCAGAGGCCTCCAGTGTGCAGTCAGGCACTGCTGGCCTGGCAGGGCCAGACTCCGGCTATAGTCTTAAGTGTGATGCATACCTGGATCAACCCCGCAGCAGTTACACTGTCTCTTCACAGGGAGATCTTTGAGTCAGTCAGTGTCTATCAGCAACCAGCCAATGAGTAGGCGCAGCTTGTCAGGGCTGTCTCCCCTGGCACTAATGGTGTGTTTAGCTAAAAGCCATTAACAAGAGTAGCTTTCTCCAATTAAATAACCACAGGGATTTTTTTTTCAAACCCTAGCGTTCCTCTTAGTAACCAAAAGGTAAACATAACATGATTTGTCACTTTGCAAGGTCCAAGAAATGCTATTTTGATCTGTTAACTGCCTCTGATGAGGACACAGCTATCTGAGATGTAAACATGCCATTAGCTGGAGAGGTCTAAAAGTTTGGAGGCAGCATGACATTTAGAACAGCTACTGCTTGCCCTAGAGCTACAGCTAACACCTCTCACTGCTGTATGCCAATACAGGAGCCCACGAGGGGAAAACAGTAATGACTATAGAGGCAAAGGAGGAACACAGCCCAAACAGGTAACTTGAGGAAAGAGAGGGAGGCTATTTGAGTGACGCAGGTTAGGAATCCTCTTACTCTAAATGGCACTAATGCTGAACCTAGAATAAAATCTGCCCCTTCAGTTTCCTTTCTGTTCCTGAAACTTGCCTAACTGTTTCCCACCTCAGGGCCTTTGCACATGCTGTTTTCCCCCTGCCTGAGTGCTCTGCCCCAGATCTGTACTTCCTCAGAAGGGCCATCCCTGACCACTCCACCAGCCCCCACTCCAGTCGCAGTCTCTGCCACACCTCCCAGATTGTCTCCTTCACATCACTTGTCCTCAGGAAGTATCTTGCTTGTTGACTAGTTTATTATCCCTGCTAAGATAGACGTTTCGTAGAGATAGCTTGTCTGTCTTACTCCCTCAATTAACCGCATTATCTGATATAGAAAGCTTCAATAAATACCTGTTGAAAGAATCAGTAGCAAAAGCTGTCTCTGTTCCTGTAGCAGTCTCTGCTCCCAGCCAGGAAAGGTATGGTCACCATGAAGGTCCCTCTCAGGAATTTCACTACTTATGGAAGGCTCAAAAGAGCAAAAAGCCTTTTCCTTTCAGGAAATCCCTTTGGCAGGAGCTCTTGTGATAAGCCTAACCAGGCAGGCCAGTAGCCAAGGTTGGGCTGGACCCTGTTCTGTGTTCCTCACACCCCCGAGTCTGTGCTGTTTCTCCACCTCTGTTCACCACACTGGGCACCAGTCACTGCCTTCTTTCCAGTTTCTGCCCTGGGCTGTCTGGTTACATGATGGCACCAGCCTGTTCCAAGGGCAGAGCTGTTGGCCAACTCTAAAGCCTCTCCTTCAATTTCAGATGCAATCTGTTGAAATCATTTCCCAATGAGGAGGACAGAACCCTGGTCATAGGTCAAGAGACCAAGGTTATAGCCTGTCAGGGCCAATGACTCACCCTGTGACCTTAAGCAAGGCTTTTCCTGTCTCTGGGCCCCAACTTCTGCCAGAGACAAGCCTCTAAGTCCCCATGTCAGCCAGGCACACACTGCCCTGTCCAGGGCTCCTGTGGGGTGGAGGAAGGCTAGCTTTCCTACCCAAAGACAGATGCACTGTGGGGAAGGCACCTTGGACTCAGCAGCCCATCTTGGGAGCTTTAGACCAAACTCCACCCTGCAGGAAAGGCCCTCGCTCCAGGAGATGGGTGATGCAGGGGCTCACGCATACCTGAGGGGGCTCCAAAGGGGTGTGGGATGGGATGAGACAGGCAGCGTCTGACATTTAAGAGCCATTAGACTTTGGACAAACCACTTCAACATCTTGAGCCTCAATTTCCTCATTTGTAACTGAGGACAGCAACAGTAGCAACTAATGAGATTAAACAAAATAATGATGCAAAAATAATATTTAGAGTGCGTGGCACACGGAAAATGCTCACTAAATGGCAGCTTTTAGAAAAATGATCATGATGATGGTGGTGACAATAATGGAGCACAAACTGAATTCCATGGAAAAAAGCCATTGAAAGGAACGATCTCTGGTTGTGCTGCTGAAAAAGACAAAACCATGTGTGCAAGGGAGCTGGGCTTGAGCCTCCTTAGAAAACAAAGACATTGATTTAAATAAGTACTGAAGAGCTCCAGTCTTGGGTCAATAATGCATCTTTCCCAAGGAAACTTTTTAAGGCCAGGTATTTCTAGAGCTCAATAACATTGAGAAATTATAGAAATCACCTAGATGTTTGTTTCCCAGCTAATTTGGGCTCTTTCAGGAAATGATGTAATAGTCATCTAGGGAGCTGATAAGTAAATTCCAGAAGCCCCAGTTGATGGAATTGGGTGAACCATTAAAAATGATGCCTATGAAGACTGCAGGGCAAGGGTTAAGATATAAGGGAGAAACAGAATGCATAACTGTGTTATGATTACAGTTGTTTAGAAACATGTCTGCTTACAGGCAGGCTCTGGAAGGGAAGATTAAAAACAGTTGATTTGCTTCAGTGATGGGATTAGGAGTGATTAAAACAACATTTCTGTTATGGTTTTACAGTGTGGTTTTTGTCTTTTTTTTTTTTTGGTGGGAAAAAAAGAGGACTGCAATTGTCACACTACGGTTTGTGCCTTTTTTTTAATTAAAAAAGAGAAAAGGGATTGCAGGGAAATGCATGTACCTCAGAAATCCCTACAGCTGTCCCCCTCCCCATTGTGTGTGTGTGTGTGTGTGTGTGTGTGAGAGAGAGAGAGAGAGAGAGAGAGAGAGACTCCCTCCCACTTGATACCATTCCGAATGGTTTCAGCTCGCACTGAATGGGGATTTTTGCCAATTTCTAGTAGCTGTAAGAACAGGAAATTGATTAGCCAATGAAAACCCATTGTTGGGCTTTGTCATCAAGCTTATCAGTGCACTGAGGAGTTAAAGAGACTTAAGAGCAAATAGAGAGTCTGAGGCGCCAGACAATGGAATTGGGGTGCCAGACTATGGAACTGAGCTTGCTAGAAGCCTCATGTGTCAGGAAGCCTCGAGCCCTCAGGTAGGGGCCCACAGGGGCTGGCTCCTTCCTCAGCAAGAAGATACCTAGCCATGTGGGCCTCTCCAAAGAGGAGCAGGGGCTCTGTAGTGAGCAAAGCGTTCATGCAGGAACATCAGGACATGTGGTCTGGCCCTATCTGGGGGTGACCCCCTCATGGGCAGCCAGAGTGGAGAGCTTCATTCCCTCTAAATGGCCTATGGACTCCGCCTGGGAAAAGCTAATGAGGTGAAAAGCCTGAGCCCATCACAGCTGAGCTGAGGTCAACCTGACCGGACACCAGGGACAGGGAGGACAAGGCTGGCATTCCAGAGCACCCTCTAAGATCCCTTGACTGTCTGGACTATGATGGGGTCATTGCTGCTGTTGTTTCAAGCATGAGACCTCACTACAGGCCTGACACTGTTCTGAAAGCTTTACATGCGTTACTCAATTCAACCCTCATAATACCGTAAAGAAAGCACCATTAGTAATTCCCCTTCACCAGTGAGGAAACAGTCTCCGAAGAGACTAGTAACTTGCCTAAGATCCAAGGCCGCACATCCTTGTAGACGACAGAATAAGATTCAATTCCACACCATGTTCCTGCCTGTTCACCATAATAAAAAATGTAAATGCGTGGCAAGGTGTTTGGAAAGAGAAAGAAAATACAAATCGCAGGCAAATACCTTTTGCTACAAACACACAAATTCGTAGGTCCCTCAGCCAGTCAGGTTACACAATCAAACTGCCTAGAAGTCTGCCCAAAGTGCTGCTAACAGGATAAGAAGCTTGGGGCAGGTAGTATGGAACCTCAGATGGTTGAATCATCAGAGAGACAAACACCCAAACAGCCTGACAAAGTGCTGCTTTCAGATAGAGCAAGCACAAGTAAACGTTAGAGATTTCGAAGAAAGAGAAGAACAGATTCCCGACCCATGGCTGTTCAGTTAGCATGTTTCTACATAAATTCAGAAGATACTTCATTTTAAATTATTTCTGTTCTGAGCCTTCTGAAATTGTTGACAACAATGGCAAAACCACAGTATACAATTTCACAACAACATGGAGTCCAGAGAGCTGTTCAGACTAAACTCTGAGGATTGCTTTGGAGCAGCCTTGGGGAAGCAGAGAGGGGCCCCCAGGCCCCACATACCTGGGCTCAGTGCCCTCTCTGAGGGTCATTTCTGGTTTTCAGCAACATGTTTGTCACCAGAGCACATCTTATAATAAAGAAGAATTCCAGGGCATCACAACCCCATCCTCCTTGGGCTGTGGCCAGGTTCATCTTCCCAGAGCTCTGGCACCCTCCCAGTCAGTGAGCAGGACTGTCAGCAGCCTGCTGTGGACACACAGTTCTTCTTTGCTGCCCTCTCCCTCCCCTTCACCTGCACCCCCTTGAGAAGTCTCCTCCTGCAGGAACTGTCCCCCTCTAGCCCTCCCAGCTCTTACACTTGCTTCTGGAGAGCAGGGATCTGTTTCAATTATGCAGTGCTCAGACCATCCAGCTGATAGCTTTTACACAGCTTCAGCTGGAATCCTTTGGAAATCAATCTTATATCGGTCCCAAAGTATAATCAGACACAAGTGGAACAACTCCAGTTAAAATGTGAGTGGGAGGCCAGGTGCGGTAGTTCACACCTGTAATCCCAGCACTTTGGGAGGCCTAGGCGGGCAGATCATTTGAGGTCAGGAGTTCGAGACCAGCCTGGCCAACATGGGGAAACCCCATCTGTACTAAAAATACAAAAAAATTAGCCAGACATGGTGGCGGGTCCCTGTAATCTCAGCTACTTGGGAGGCTGAGGCAGAATTGCTTGAACTCAGGAGGTGGAGGTTGCAGTGAGCCAAGATCATGCCATTGTACTCCAGCCTGGGCAACACAGCAAGACTGTCAAAAAAAAAAAAAAAAAGCCAGGCATGGTGTCCCGGCTACTCTGGAGGCTGAGGCAGGAGAATTGCTTGAACCCAGGAGGCAGAGGTTGCAGTGAGCTGAAATTGGGCCACTACACTCCAGCTTGGGTGACAGAGAGAGACTCCGCCTCAAAAAATAAAAATAAAAATAAAAAAGGGAATGGGAGCTCAGAGCCCTCTAGCCAGGTCTCCCTCCGCTACCTACCCTAAGAGCACCCTATCCTTTAAGCATCATTTGTGCTCCTGATATACTCAAGAATGCTAGGATTTCACAGGCCAGCGTCAGAGGGAGGGCCAGAACCCAGTGTTACCAGGTCCAGCCAGAGACTTCCACCACATCCACCCTGCTCTACCACCAGGAGAACTCCAAAGTACATGCTTCTCCCTTCCCTACACCACCTTACTCCACTCCCCATTTTTGTTCAGCGACTTCCAGGCCTGGATTATGTTCCTCTCTTCCCTTCTTGTTCCACCCTGGTATCTGCGCAGTGGATTGGGGGAGATGATCATGTGACCAGGATCCACCATGATTTTGCCAGGGCTGGGCTACATATGGGGCAGATAGATCTCGGTAGCTGCAGCATCAACCCATTCTGGGGAACCCATGGTTCTTTAGTATCAGTCACAGTGAACATTGGATTCACAGGGTCATTGATTCTTGTGAAAAGTCACTTTACTCCTGACTCCTAAATGTGTCCTGAGTCACACAGGCTAGCCGTGTCACCAAAGGGTTGGCACAGTTTAAGTGGAAGGACACCTAAGTAGAGGCAGCTGCATGTGTCACTTGGCCTGGTGGCCACCACCAACTCCACATCCTCCTTTCACAAAAGGCCTGGGCCCAGACAGTACTTCTGTGCCAACTGGGGCTTCCATACTTGCTTCAAAAGCACCCTTCTGGGCCCTGGCAACACAGACCCCTCCTGTGAGTCCCAGCAGCTGTCTTATCTCAGCTGCCCTGGACCCAAGAAATGGGTCTGAGTCAACTGAATCACTCAGGATGGAAGAGAACCCTTGGGGGGAAATCCCACCCCATAGTCAGGAGCCCCACTGCTACAACAAGCAGGAGGTGGAGTGACTGAGCTACTGCATTTTTCAACCTTCAGCTGACTAAATGAACAATGAAATACTGAAAGGCTTATACTTGGCTTACAAAATGAATGGTTTTGGGGAGACTACTGATCCAGCTCATCTACAAGCCCCTTCAGAACCTGCTTCAAAGAAAGCCTCGCTGGGTGAACTGCAGCCATGCCCTGCCTGCAGCTAGACGGTGCCTCTGCACCCTGACCTCCCACCAAGCCAGTGTAGAAGGTGGTGTCATCTCTGATGTAGGAGATGGCAGCGAGGGGCAAGTGGTTGGTGCCATCTCCAGGGTTGGGCTACAGGAGGGCCCTGGGTCAATGCAGGTGCAATCCACAGGGACACTGACCCGAGACCCTTCTCAGCCCACCTCAGGGAGAGAGGCCATAGCCTCAGCTCACAACCACGACCAGCCATAAATAGCACTGCGCTCTCCTCCTTTCTCCCAGTCCTCCCCTACCTGTCCCGCACTCCAGGTCACATTCCTGAGCAGGGCTGGGCTCAGGTCCCCTGGGTGAAGGTTCTTCAGGCTCTCTCTTCATGTAGCAGCATGAGGGTGCCTTCCCTCCCTGGTGTACGGAGCATCCTTTCCTGGTGTCCCCCCACTACCTCCTGGGCTCCATGGGGAGGGGTGGAAGCCAGGATTCCACTCTTTGTGCTTCTCCCCAACTTCTGCTTCTCTGGCATGCCTGCTCAGCATCCCCAGCCACTCCTCAGACACTGGCACATACCCATACACACCTACTGCCTCCGACACACAAGTGGGCCCAAACACACAACTTTCGAGTCACTTTGACTGAATGCAATGGGACAGTGGGTCCTAGGAAAATCTCAAAGGGAAGAATACATCCCAAATTTGTAAAATGTAAACACAGGCTCTTCAACTTACTGTGTTTACATTTCTATTTTTAGAGTTAGCCCTTCTTTTAAATTAAACGTTTGATTTTGAGATAATTGCAGATTCACATGCACTTGTAAGGAATAACACAGAGAGATCCTGTGTACCCTTTACCCAGTTTTCCTCAGTGATAACATCTTGTAAAACTATGGTATAAAATCGCAACCAGGATAACCTCACCCATGCAATCAATCCACCGATCTTCTTCACACCTCCCCAGTTGTACTCGTTTATGTGTGTGTTCAATAGTTTTATCACACATGTAGGTTTGTGTACTCGCAACAACAGTCAAGACACAGGGCAGCTCCGAAGCCACAGGGTCCCCCTTGCCCTTTGATAACCACATCCACTTCCCTCCCACCCCTCACCTCTGGCAACTACTCATCTGTGCTCTAAGATTTCATCACTTCAGAAACATTTCATAAATGGAATCATACAGTAAGTAACCTTTGCAGATTGGTTTTTCTTCAAGCAGCATAATTCTCTGGAGGTTCTTTCAAGTTGTTGGATGTACGAATAGTTTGTTCCTTTAACTGCTGGGTACTATTCCAAGGCTGTTCTTTTTAATAAAGGGATTTCTCTTTTTACAATTAGAATCATCACAATAATAACACTTTTATATTCATTATTGCTATGTGCCAGTCATGGTGCTAAACTCTTCTGTAATTCTCATTTCAGCATAGAGATGCATATTACTGTTATTCCCATTTTACAGAAGAAACAGATGGGGTGCAAAGAGATGAACAAGGTGATCCTCAAAGAGAGAGATTCTTCCCAGACTGATGCAACCTACGTGGTTTGGGATGAGCTATGTCACATCTTTGCCACAGTCCTCACCAGTGACGCACAGGCTTGATGCAAGGAAAAGGCTTTGTCATGTGAGCCTAGCGCCTGGCTATTACTTTTCATCAAGGATAGAGGCAGCAAAGTCTCCACAGGGTTCCATGAAGTAAAGCCTGCTGGGGAGCCAAGGGGACTCATCTTGCTCACCCCTCACCAAAACCTGAGGTCACTTCTTGTAATTAGCCAGGCCTGGTGGCACATGCCTGTAGTCCCAGTTACCCAGGAGGTTGAGGCAGGCTTGAACCCGGGAGGCGGAGGTTGCAGTGAACCGAGATCGTGCCACTGCACTCCAGCCTGGGCGACAGAGCAAGACTCCATCTCAACAACAACAACAACAACAACAACAAGAGTCTCAAGCTCACAATTCATTTCCAGAAAATTGACTTTTTAAATTTGACTTATGTGGCCATATGCTGAGAGACAGGCAGAGAGGAGAGAGGCTCTTTACCTGATGTTCCTTTTACCTGTTCATACTCGTTTCTTAGATCTGTTGCAGCAAAGGACCAGAACTGAGAATATTCAAAGAACAGAACTGGATTCTCTCAGTTCTGAAGGCAAGAAGCCTGAAATCGAATCGTGGTATCAGCAGGGCTGTGCTCTCTCTCAGGGTCTTGGGAAGAGCCCTCCCTTTCCTCATCCCACTTCTGATGGCTCCCAGCAGCCTTGGAGTTCTTGGCTTGTATCTACATCAACCTGTGCATCCCTCATCATACGATGCTTTTCCCTGTGCATTGTGTAGCCATGTTTGAGTCTCCCTCTCCTTTCTCTAATAAAAGGACACCAGTTATTGGATTTAGAGTCCATCCTGATCCAATATGACCAACTTTAACTAATTACATCTGCAAAGATCTTATTTTCAAAGTTCCATTCACAGGTACTGGGGTTAGGATTTCATATCTTTTGGGGGCAAATTCAGCCCACCACATTGCCCACAAAGATCTCAGCATCTGCTCTGGGCTGGACTGGCCCTGATACAAGGCAGCCTGGAGTGACACCTTCAAGCAGGGCACAGATGTGGCCTGTGGCGATTTCTCACAATCTGCTCACGGGTTGACAGGGCAGAGGGAGTAGGCAATGTGCTCTCTGTGAAGAGGACCAGTGGGCAGGACCTGCAGGAGACCAGTTTCTTGCCAGAGCCAGCCACCTGTGAATGGACCTGGCTGCCCTGAGGAAGAGCAGGTAGTGAGCTCCCTGATGCTAGTGACATCTGCCCGAAGGTCGACAGCTACTGATCAGGGATATGCCAGCAGGCACACTTTCTCAAGGAGGGTGAGATTAGCCCCAACAGGACAAAACGTCATGCTTGGGGGTTGCAAAAAATCTTAGCTATTATAATGGTTATGCCCTCCAAAGGCCCATAGCACATAAACAGGTATACAATGTGTTTGTAGTATTAAAATTTTATGGGAAGGAGTGATTAGGGGAAACATTTCTAAATAGGCTCCTTCAGGAGCAGTAAAGAAAAAAGGCTGAGAGATGCTGCTATGGAGGGAAGGCTATGCTGGCTGGAGTTGGGGATAAGTAGTCTCAAAGGCCATCCTTCTTAGTCCAGAGCTTTCCACAACCCAAATCCTATGTTTGTAATTTAAGGCTTCAGATCCAATGTCTTGCCCTAATTGACCTTTTACATAGATAGAATCAGGGACTGCCTTTTTATTCGGAAGACTCCTTGTTGGACAAGAGTCCTTTCTTTACCTGATACTGGCTGACAGATGCCTGAAACCTCCTGAAGAGGAAACAAGGTCAGGCATCTACTAAGGGAGGTGGAGAAGAGGCAAACTCATTCACACTAAGGTGCAGGAAATGATCCCCAGTGAGAAGCCCAAGAGATTCTCAGAGAGCTTAAGTCAGCAATAGGCTCACTCTCTTCTTGAAACCCAGATTACCATGCACCTGCTGGCCCATATAAATGTGTTGATTAAAAAACCCAACTGTCTAAGCCAATGCAGCAGCCACATGCACAGTGGAGCGGGTGGTGGAGTGGAGCAGTTCTCTGCCAGTTTTCTCAGTAATTGTGCTAAGTTTTGCTTCTCTCCCCTGATAGGGTCCTGCTGGCTGTCCCACACCAGGTAAGCATGAGGTTCACTTTTTCCTGTAGGAAGCAGCCTCCATCTTGAGGAAAGGAGGATAGTTCAGCTAAAATGCTTTGTCAACAGTGAGAATTTTTCACAATGTAGGAACACACCACCAGGTGACAAGGGGTCCAAGCTACAGGCACCACAAGGCCTTGAAACCCTTGGAAACTGCACTTCTGGATAACTGGCAGTTATTAGTGCTAGGAATAAAAGAATCAAATCTCACAGGAACCCTCTTATTCCAAGTAAAAACCAGGAAATACAAAGTGGAGCCCCACAGCCCAGAGAAACAGGATTACATCACAGTACAGGCATGTCAAGCTGATTTTAGCCTCAGAAAGCCACACCTTGGTCAAGCCAGGTCTTCACTTTTAAAATACAGGAAATGGCTTTAATGAGGCACTGCTGCCTAATTAAAGGCACAAGTGGTTCCAAGAGAGAAAAGGCAGTGTTGGATCCAAGTTGAAGGTTTTCTTTCAGGAGGCATTAGCATAGAGCTGACGGATTAGTAATTTAAGAAATTTGTTTTCTCCTACAAATGCCCTTTGGCATTCCAACACTCTAGTGCCCAAACATCCCATTCATTTCCCGGGGCTTTGGAGAGAATCCTGCTAGGTGAAGTCACCTCTGGCCAGTCACAGCCTCCCAACACCCTCCTGGGCAGCAGTCCACCCAGCAGCTACAAGTGTCTGTAACAGCCGACAAAGGGACAATGCTGGGAGAGGGGTGGGGTGGGAAAGGCCACGAAAGTCAATAGGAGCCATCCTAAGGCACAAGGCACACCCACTACGTCATCAGGCTTGCTGGGGAGAGCTGTTACCACCCTGACTAGGACTGGGGCCACTGGGTCAAACCCCAGAAACCTGAACAAGTCCCCACTCACTTTATCCCCTGCTATAATGACTCACAGCTCATGCAAGAAAGAGACGGAAATATGCCCCTTCTGCACCAGAAACCCCAGCCTAGACAAGGAACCCATTGTAAACATCAAATCAGCAGCCAAATTCTATCCGTTGCACCTCTGCTGTTTTTTTCGAAGTGGCTCATCAGCCTCAGTATCTCTGCCCCAGTTCAGCCCTCACCTCCTCATATTTGCCCTGCTGCAATAGCCTCCTTGGGGCCTCCAGGCCTCCTGTCTCCTGCCTCTCCAATGCGGCCCCAGAAATGCTTACCTGAACCATGGGGCAGATTCTTTCCTCCCCTCCAGCAACTCCCCTTTGTTACAGGGTGAAGCTCGGACTCACCAGTCTGCCTTCAGCATCCTTTCTCCATGTCATCACCCACAGACCCCAGGCCTGAGCCCAGAGCACTGAACAGAATGGTCTGTGTGTCATCATTGCACAGGTCTTCTTACTGCTCTGCACAGGGCCATAGGGCTCTTCCACTCACCAGTGACTTTGGGCAAGTACTTGGCCATTTTGTGCTTCCTCTGCTCTATCTATAGAATGGGATAATAATGGCCTTCCCATCTCCCAGGGTCTGGCTGGAGGTCAAATGAGGTAAGGCCTGTAGAGTGTTTAGAAGAGTGCCTGGAATAGGAAATGCTCAGTGTTAAGTAGCGCTAACAATTATGAACTTTGTCCACCTGCTTTTCGCAGCCGAGGCACCTAAGTCAAAGTGTGGGTGAAGGTTCAAGGGAAGGTGATACACCTTGGACCCCATCCCCACCAAACTGCATATGCCCTGAGCGGCCTCACCACTCTTGGCTTCCACTGCAAGCCCGATACAGTGGGTGGAGCTTCTGGTGGGCACCACACTGAATGGATTGCAGGACATCTCTGGAGAATGGGCCAGGACTGTGGAACAGGGCAGATAGGGCGCTGCATGGGGAGAGACATCTGGAGCACATCTTTTCCAAGTCGAGGGCTGGGGCTGGAGGAATCTGTGGACCACAAAGCCCTCATCTGCTTCTGTCTGGTCCCCAGGGAGGCTAGGTGCATTCCTGTGGTCCGGGGTTTCCTGGCTCAGACCTCCCTGCCCTTCCTTTACACTGCCCATCCATTGGCCTCCCTGCAGGGGTGTGCCAACCCCTCAGCCGATGCGCCTCTCTGCACTCTGGCCACACCTCTCCAGCTCCAGGTGGATAGCTGGAGCCCAGCGCCCCCAGGGAATGGCAGGGGTGGGGCAGGCAGGCAGGGGTGGGGCAGGCAGGCATAGATGGTTCTAACTTCATCAGCCTCACCACCGGGAAACCATTATCAATAAGCCCTGCCTTGCATCTCGCCTGTACTCCTGCTCCAGCCTTTGGAGCTGCTTCCTTTCGCTCGCAGGGGATGAGAAGCAGGTGTTCCCAACTCCTGGAACCGCTCCCTGCATGGTTTGCCACCACGACCAACCCAATGGAGGCTCCTCGAGGGGAAGACGTCCTGTGGACAGAGGGCTTGCAGCCAGTGCAGGAGGGAGGCTCCCGGTGAGGCTGTGCAAAGTCCATGGGATTCTCTGCCTCGCCAGAGCAAGAGGGTCATTCCACACAAATTCGAGCCTCGCTTTAGAATTTGAAATATGATGGGGGAGGGAGGAACGCTCAAATCTGTCGCTACAGAGCTTCAAAACGCCTCCTCACCCTAAGAACTAACTTCAGTCACTTGGAGATGAAAAGTTGGAAGCCTGGGGTTGGAGCATCAGTACTGCTACTTATAAGCTATACAGAGCCAGTCTTGCCCTATTTGAGCCTTAGTTTCTTCACGTGCAAAATATATAATGTCCCCTGTCCTGTCTCTTTTGGAGGTTCTACGTTTATTCATTTGTTCAGCTATGAATTAAACAATTTTCCAATGCCAAGCCTCACCAGGGCTGCTGGGAGTCCTCAGAAGGGCCCCCTCATGCCTCTGGGAACTCAGTCTAGCTGCTCTGATAACCATACAAGTTCATAGTTGTGAAAAGGTTTTGTAAAAGTAGTACCAAACTACTAGCATCATTAACATGAAATGCTTAGCATTGAAAGCCATTATACTGCTGAAAAGAGCAAAATATATATTAGGTGAGTGCTTCTCAGAATTTAATGTGCATTTGAATCTCCTGGAGATCTTGTTAAAATGCAGGTTGCAATTCAGAAGGTCTGGGCTTGACCTGAGATTCTGCATTTCCGGCAAGCTGTCAGGTGATGGCATTGCTACTGGCCGGACTGGGGAACATATATTGCATAGCAAGTTCTTAGGTTAATGCTGAACCATCACTGCTCATTAAACCCAAAATACAAGTTGGCTTATCAGGTCAGCTGATTGCAGAATTTGGCAGAAGGGGAACATAGAATGGGTAATTTTTGATGGGGGGGGGTGCCCGAGACTGGGCAGGTTCTGGCATACAGGGCCTCCCTGAATAGTGGCCACAGAGGATGGCCTATGCATGCATAGTTGCTTTGCAGAGTGAGACACAGGGACATTGGAGGGAAATGGAGTTCAAAGAAGGGAACAGTTAAACCACTTCATGTGCTCCTCAGTCATGTCTAGAATGCGTTGTGGAAAGGCAGGTTTGCCCCAAGTGCAAGAGGCAGATATGGTCTGAGCACAAACCTTGGGTACTTCTTTTGGAGTACCCTCTTCTCCCCACAAGCATTCAAGGGGAGGAAGGTGATCTTTTGGTGAGTCTCAATTGAAACTGTTGGGGTTGAGGAAATTACCAGGCATAAGCCAGAAGTATCCTCATGATGAGGTATCAACTCATGGAGCCTGAGGCAGGGAACACAGTCAGGCCTCAGGGGAAGCCGACTGGAGACTGATCTCTTCCTCAGGCCCTCTCTCTTGTCTCTTGTATTTGTTTCTCTTTGTGTATTCTCCAAAGTGTCTACTGGAAGGCTGCAGAGAGGGCCCAAGGAAGTCACCAGAAAGAGAGAGTTAATAAGTGTTAGGGTCATAAATTTGACCTTGAAAGACACAGACCACTCAGAGACATACTCCCGCTTTATGATAGGAGTAGAGTTTGAACACCTGGAAGATTCTATTCTTCACTTGATGAATTCTTTGCTCCAAAAATAAAGCCCATAAACTTGTTCAACAGCTGGAATTTTCCCTGTGAAGAGAGTACCTCGTCTGGCAGTTGACTTAAGCAGTTATTTGCAGCCTATAATTTTCACAAAAACAGTAGGGTGTGCCTGGCGGGAGATACAATCCCACTGAAAGAAAACAATGAGAAAACTTTGGAACAAAAGATGCTCTGATTCCATTAGAAAATCATCGACAATTCAGGGTCAAGGCCAACAAAGACGTGGGAAGTTTTCAAGCCAACTTGTGAGAAGTTGGGAGAACTGTGCTTCGCAGGGACTGAAGAATGCAGCCTGCAGGATCCCTGGGTGGGAGAGGGATGCTAGAGGCAGGGAGGCCAGTGAAGGGGTGGCTACAGAAGTCCAGGTGAAAAAGTTCTGAGGTCTATGGAAGTGGCAGCTGTGGCCCTTAGGAAGAGGGATCCAGGTGAAAACCTGCATAGGAAGTGCCAACAGGGCTGGGTAATCAATAAACAGAGGAGGATGAGGGTGCAGGAGACATCAGCAATCATGGGGTGCCAACCCCAGTAACTGAAAAATACAGTCCAGGCACTGAGGAGAGGGCACAAAAGGATGGACAGATTTTAATGTGCTGGAAAGACTTTGGGGTCAGTAGCAACTTGAAAGTAGTCTTCCATTTTTTATGCACAAGCAAGTCCTATATGTTCCTGGGAGAAAGATGAAGTGAATGAAAAGTGTACTGTCAGGTGGTCTTAGCACTGAAGCTTTCCTTGCCTCCAAATAACATGAATCTAGCAGATCACATGGCACTCCAGAGAACCCACCAGCATACCCATGAGGCCAAAAGCAACTTGTGAAGCAGCCCCTGGAGAGGACTGCAATTCTTTTCCCACAGGCTGGGGTTCATATTTGAAGCTACGAAAGGTTTCCCCTGCCTCTCGCTGCTGCTGGTATGCCTAAGGCAAGTGCAATAACTTAGGGACATCTCTTGAGCCTTGGCTGAGCTGCTCTGGAATATGACTGACTGTCTCTTTGAATGGTTCCAAAGCTTTCCAAAGTGCATGTTGCTTGTGTGATGTATTAATCAAGGTTGCCTAATGTTAGCTCATGCAACAGAAATATCTCAAATCTCAATGGCTTCATGCAGAAGAGGTTTATTTCTTACTCACAGAAAGTCCACAGTGAATATTTCTGGTCAAGCAACTCTTGCACTGCTCTCCTCAAATGGGAACTTGGGCATTTCCCTCAAATGGGAACTTGGGCCATTTTTGTGGCTCTGCCATCTTGGATCTTTTCCTATTTTATGGCCAGGCTTCTAAGTGCCATGTAACCATTCAACTTATATTTCAAATCAAAACTTCCCAAATATATCCTCCAAATTTGGTTTAAAAAATCCACATGATGGATTTTTAGGAAAGAACTTAGTATTTCTTTATGCAGAAAAAAAGTACTTCAAGGAGGAAATAAAACTTTTGAAACTTGGTGTTATGAAACTGTCCACTCTTCTCTCCTGTACAAATGAGGCTAGGTTATCAGTGAGCATCTAAACACCTGGATAAAAGGCTTCAGAAAAGCCATTTGGCCAGTGCCTTCTTCCCAGGAAGTCACAGGCTGAGGTTCCATTCACTGAGCATCTTTTCTCTTCCAAGTCCTTTCCTATGCACATAACCTATGTTATGTCTAATTTCAAAATACTGCAATGCATTCATTAATATGCCCATTTGCACAGAGGAGCAAACTGCTCCAGAGAGGTAAGGCAACTTGCTCAAAGTCACAAAGATCTTGTTATGTAGCAGTGCTGGGATTTGATCCCAGACAGTCTGGCTCCAAGACCCACACTCGTTTCATGACATAAGCCTGCCTTGTCAGTGATCAAAACAAGACAGAACAAAACCAGAACCAGCAAAAGAGACGGCAGTGGCTTCAGAGGCATCATACCCTTTCCTGCAATCCATGGCAAATGGTAAATATTAGTGATCTGGAGCCATCTCACTCCTTTGATAATAACTTCTGCTCTAGGTTCCCAATGACAGTAATTGAGGCTATAATTCCCATTTCCTGCATCAACTATGAGTACATACAGACTGCAAAGCTGTGCGAAAACCAGCTGCCCTTTGCAGCAAGAGGTAGAGTTACATCAGACTCTCTGCTCACAGCCTTCTCTGCATTTACCAGCTCCAACCAAGGCAGCAGTAACACACTTGGGGCCTCACAGTGAAAGGGGACTTCCTGGTGGTGCGCCAGAGCCAGTTTTACCAGCTTATATGGGCCAACTGTGCACATCTCTTCCCAACTTGGTGTTAAATGTCATCACGTTGTGAGCTTTAAAATGACCATAGTGGGAGAATTTACCCCACAGGAATTGGTAAATGTTGTCTATCTGAGCCTTTTTAAAAACCCAACGACCTAGGTGATAATATTCTTGAGAAAGGTGGGGGTAGGGGACAGATGTGCAGTTGAGGAATGACAGAAAATAATAATAATAAAGCAGTCAACATGAATCAAGTACTTACAATGTTCCTGGCACTGTGCTGAACTCATAAGACATTATCTTATACAAACCATAGGAATCATATGATGTAGATACTATTATTATCTACATTTAAAAGGAGAAAACTAGAGTTCAGAAAGGTTGAGTAACATAGTCAGCAAGCCAAGATTCAAACACAGGATTTCAAACTCCAATAACTCTGCCCTTTAAACATCACGCTGTGCTTCTTGGCATAGCAGTGCTTCTGGGATGTGGTCCATGGTGCCCTGCTTCAAAAGCACCAGGGTTAGCTTACTAAAATGCAGATTCCAGGGCCTTGCCCTTTCTGTACTGAGTCCGAACCTTTGGGGTGGGGTGTAAGAGTTTAGATTTGTATCAGGCTCTCTGGCCGATTCTGCTCCCTAATGGTTGCAAGCCAGGACCTGTGGGTTAAGAACTGGCCTCCAACAGGGCTCTTCCCACAGCTTCCCATAAAATTCAGGGGGAATCTGGCCAGAGGGTCAGTCTAGGACTTGGGTGGGGTTGGAGGAGTTGGCCCAAGAGCCCAAGGCTAGGGAGTCCAGGCCAATGCCAGCTCCTTCCCAGAGGCAGGCCAGTTGTCAGGTTCTGCCACTGAGTGGGCAGCAGGACAATGCAGCACAGGGAGCTGGTCTGGGCTCAGGGGCTGGATACCCTGGGAGCTGTTGGGGGTCTTTGTTTTACTGTCACGAAGAGTTGTGGGTTGAGATCTCAATTTTTCAGTGAATTTTAGTATGCGAACCAAAATCTGTTTTGTATTATTTTCTTCTTTGAATGGAGTTTTCCACATTTTGGAATAATAAAATCACCTTGGCGGGACAGTCAAGCAACCTAAATAAAAACACTACCAATAAAATGGCATTTTACTAACTTTAAGCAAAGCAAATGTCATATTCTACAAGGAAAGGGAGCCCATCTAGCCATGACTGTGATAAGAGCCAGCCCGCTTCTCAAAAGCAGTGACTGCCTGCCCTGACCCGCTAGGATTCATGGTACTTGCTCACTCGCTCTCTCTCAAATGCGTTCTTCCACCAGAAGTCATGAAGAATGATTCTGAAGACACCTAGGCTCTCCCCAAACCAGGCCCAGCTCAGGTCTTGACTGGCTCACAGCAACCATTTCTTCCATTGCGCTTACCCCAGTCTCTGCAGGGCACCACAGCAGCAACATTATAGACCCGAACCCACCTGTGGTCCAGGGTTGCCCTGGGATGACTGGGACATCTCTGCCTGACCGGGGTGGGGCCTGACACTCCACCATTAACATAGAGAATTTGGATGAATGCACCATCACAGTGACCATGCAAATCTCAGACATGTATAGCTTAATGGGAATATATTTAGCAGATCTCTTATTGAGAGCCAGTTTAACCCAGGGAGAAGACAGAGCACCTGAGGACTTAGGATACATGGGGAAGAGAGAGATGCTGGGAGCCTACAGAAAACACTTGCCAGGAAGTATTTCTGAGCTCTCTACATGAAAGAGGGGCCCATAGACTTGCTTGGGAATAACTCTTGCAAGGTGAAGTGGGGTGTAGAATAGATGAACAAGATTTTCCCGGAGCTGCTCATTGTCGAAGCTGAGTGACAGGTACATGGGTATGGTTTATGCTATTCTATTTTTGCAGGTGTTTAAAAGTTTCTATAATAAAAAGTTAGGAAACAAAAAGGGGCTCATGGATAGAATCTATATCCCTATCCCAGGCCCCTGCTGCCTGGAAGGCTGGAGGGTGCATGTCACAGTGGCATAGAGCCAACAGGGAAAGGATGTCCCAGCCCCAGGGCCCCAGCTGCCCAGGCCACTTCATCTTCTGTCACACTCAGCTCCAGACACTGAGGCCTCAATTAGCCAATCCATCCATCCATCCATCCATCCATCCATCCATCCATCCATCCACCCATCCATCATCCATCCATCCATCCATCCCTCTGTCCGTCCATCCATCCATCCATCCATCCATCCATCCATCCATCCCTCCATCCCTCCATCCATCCATCCATCCCTCAACTCATAAATACATATTTACTGTTCTCCTCCCTCAAAGCCTACCCCATGCCAGGCACCAGAGTCCAGCAATCCACAAGACAGTCATGCTCCCTGGCTACATGCCCTCGCAGACAAGCTGAGGGAAAGAGACAATCAACATATGAACGAATGAACATATGAACAAATACTTGAAGTCATTTCAGACTGACAAGGGGCGTAAGGGAATAAACAGGAGGATAGGAAAGAGAGGGAGAGGGAGGCTGCTTCTGCTAAGGGGGTCACAGGTGGCCTGTCTGAAGAGTGATGTTGGAGCAAGGACCTGAGCAAAGGGAGTCAGTGACAAAGCAGCTGGGAAAGTGTTCGAGGCAGAAGGAACAGCTGGTGCAAAGGCTCTCGGGCAGCAGTGTGCTTGGTGGGCAGCGGGGGCCCAGGGGCGGGGGCCCAGGGGCAGGGGCAGTGGGAATCTGAAAAGAACAAGGAGGCCAAAGCAACTGAAGTGCATTAAGCAGGAGGGAGGAGTAGAAACTAACTCAGGGAGGGATCTGGGAAGGGCAGATCACAAAGGCGCTTGCAGACTCAGTGGGAGTTTGGATTTTACTCTGAGTGGAGCAGAAGAAATGCCACAGACACTCTTGTTTTCAGTGAAGAGAGGAGATATTCAGGAGCAAGAGTGCACAGGGCCTCCTTTTTGGGCTGCAGAGCTGGTTCATCAGATGGGGTCAGGCCCTAGGGACATGCCCTCCTTCAGTAGTCCACAGGCCATGAGTTCAGTCTCCAAACACAGGGCCATGCCCAACAGAAGTGAATAAAGGACCCTGGGAGCCTCCCTGGACAGCTTCCCACCCCACCCCACTGCTCCTGCAGCACACGGGGGACCCTGCCGCCCACACGCCCAGCCCTGGCTTCCTCATGCCTCACTGGAAGGGCCCCCTCTCCAAGCCCACTCATCCACTCACTGCACACCCATGCCCTCACCTCCTGCGTTTTCCATGTCTTCTTTGTGCTTTCCTCTACCTGGCCTATGTGGTCAACAAGTAGCTGTTCTTAGAATCCATCATGAATTCTGGTTGTCCCATGAAGATTTTCCCAATCATTGAAGCGAAGAGGGGCTGCTACCCTCACCCACCACTGCCTGACAT
This sequence comes from Theropithecus gelada, assembly GCF_003255815.1. Taxonomy (NCBI): domain Eukaryota; kingdom Metazoa; phylum Chordata; class Mammalia; order Primates; family Cercopithecidae; genus Theropithecus; species Theropithecus gelada. The sequence continues at coordinate 132,147,374 of NC_037673.1, read as the reverse complement.
TGTTCCTCAACTCTTTCGTGACACGTGTCATGACCTGCCTGTCATGCAGACCCAGGCGGGGAGATGAGACCTGTCTGCACATCAGTGGCTCGAGGGAAGGGACTGTGCCCATTACCCCTCTGGTCCTCCCAAGGGGCTCCCTCTTCACATTTAATCCTGGTGGTACCTTCTGGGCATCCAGGCAGCTCTAGGTGCCCCTTCTCCATGCTCACACCACATCCAGTACTTGCCACCCTAGAGCACTGGTCTCGTGCCTCCATAACAACTGGGAGCTTCTCAAGAAAGAATGGCAACGCGCTGATGATGGCTGATAAATATTGAGTATTTCTTATGTGCTAGGCCCCGCACTAAGTGCATCTTATCCCATGAGATAAGATGAGGTGGGTAATATTGTTAACCAGCTTAAAGATGGGGGACCTGAAGCTAAAAGTGTCTTACCAAAACAAACAGCAGTGACCGGCAGAGCCAGAATTTGATTCGAAACTTGCCTGAGCACTGAGATCCTGTTCTTGCTGTACGGTACCTCCCACACCCAACTCAAGGGCAGAGAAGGTGTAAATCACTTTTGTAACCCAGGGCCTGGCACAAGTCACCGGGAGTCCTGGAGGCTCATGACAAACATCTCCCTCCTGGCTGCCCAGCCCAGAGTCAGGCCCTGTCCTGGGGAAGTGGCCAGCAGGAAGGCCATGTTTATCCAGGTGCCAGGTGTAATGGGTGGGGTGGGACGGCCTCAAAGGCTGGGCATCTTCTCACAGAGAAGAGGCTTTCTTTGAAAAGAAAGGGTTGGGCTGATAACCAGAAGTGCAGCCAGGAAGAGATAGCCCAGTTCAAAGAAAGCAGTCACAGGTAAAAGACTCTTGAGAACAAAGGTAGGACAGCTGCTGTACAAACCAGCCTGTGTTCCAGCCAGCCCAGCTCACCCTCAAGAACAGCCTCTGCACCCTGCCAGTGTGGCCACGGGGGAGACTTTGCCATGGGGACCAGCCACCCCTCAGGAGCAGGGCATCCCGGATACCCTGGGAAGTCTTAGCTCCATCTCCAGGGAACAAAGGCCCAGTCCTCATGCTGCAGGTGAAATTTCTTCTGAGTGGATGGGCTCAGAGAGGCTGAGTAACTTGCTTAAACTTGCACAGTTTTTAAGAGCCAGAGCCCAGATATAACAAACCATAAGGTTGGCTCCAGCTAACTATATACAGGTAGTTTTATGTTGTCATCTGTTCTTCCAAGCAAGGTTACCACTTATGTAGGCATTAAATAATGTTAGTGCATGGTCTAGCATGAATTGAAACTTGCTGGAAACATACCTTATGCTTTGTCATCATCATTGCTGCCATCATTTAATACTTACGGAATATTTACGGTGTGCTAATCACCTTGCATATATTATTTCATTGCCACCTCACAATGACTCATGAAACAAATGTTACTATCCCCACTTTATAGATGAAGAAATCAAAGCTCTGATAAGCTCCAGCACATGCCCAAAGCCTCACATGACCAGGTGGCAGAGCCAACCTTCCCATTTATCAACAGTGACAGCAGCACTGGGACTGCCATGAAAGCAGCTGCTCGCTCTGCACTGAGTTAGAGAAGCCACAGGGCTGCTGCTCTCTGTGAGGCAATCTCAAAAATGCAGGCCTGAATGGAGCTCTGAATCAAGCGGTCCAGGTCTGAGATCTCTGAGCACAGGCCTGCAGGGAGGACAGGGGTTATGTCGACAGGGGTTATGTCAACAGGGGATTTCGGAGCCTAGCAAGCAAGAGTCGGGCCCAAGAGACAGTGACCAATCCCTCCCTGTCCCAGGTCATCTTTGCTCGGCCAAGAGGTCTCCTGGCACCCCTGAACCCCCATTTAGCCATCCTGACCATGCCCACCTGTATCAGAGGCTGTCCTCAGCAGTCCTCTCAACCCAACACCTGAATGGCAGTCAGAGACACTGCTGGCTTTGTACCATCAACCCAGACCACACACTGCAGTCTGCCTAATGCCAGGAAGCTACCCAGACATTTGTAGAAGCTTCCAGAAAAGTCACTTAAGAGCACAGCTTTATCACTGGCCGTCAGCCAGTACAGGATTTGAATCCTGGCTCTGTCACTTATTAATGTATTATGCTGGCCAAGTTATTTAACCTCTCTGTCCCTCAGTTTCCTTGTCTATAAAATGGGAATAATAATAATATCTACCCCCAAGACTTACTAGAGAGATTAAATGAGATCACACATGTGAGGTTCTTAACATACTTCCTGGAACACAGTAAATATTAAACAAGCAAATAATAAAGCTAGTTAATTTTGATCCAATCTGACCCTGACATGTGTCCCATAAAGTAACTGGCCAAATAGCACTGGTCTGAAAGTCAGAAATCTCAAGTCTGAGTTTAGCCGAAGGACCATACATCTCTGGGCCTCAGCTTTCTCTCCTTTAAGATGGAGATGTTGTCACCACCCCTAGTCAATATTTAACAAAAGTATCTATGCTGCTGATGCATAAGAAAGATCTTCGAAAAATCCGAAGCCTCAAAGCCTGGGTTAAAGACAGGCCCGGGGCTGGGGCATCTGATATAACTGAGAAGCCGAACTAGTGAAGAAAGCAGCCTTGTTTTTAGTCTGATTTGCCACCAGTATGCACATTCAGGTAATTTGCTCCATAGCAAAGAGATTTCCTCCTGGTCCCGACATCCTCCGGCTAGAGGCTCCTCTCTCCCGCTGAGCCTCCTCAGCCCAGAACAGTGTGTGAACCCATCACTGAAACCTTTGCCTTCTTCGTAACTTCAAGCCAGGTCCAAACTGGAATGTGACAGCCAGAACACTAACTGAATGGTCCAAATTGACACAGATACTTGCTGCACCTCAGGGTGGAAATCTTTGCAAGAATGTGAGGCTTCTGTAAACACCAAACACTTAGTGTGGCATTGTACAAGGAGAACCGAGAGGGTGCTCATGACTCCGCAGTCCTTTCCGCCCCGATCTTCGGGGCATGGCACGCAGAAAAAGGATGCTAATGGGCGAGGCAGAGGAGATTGAGTGGGCCCTGGAGAAGAGGGCAGATGTGTATTCATGCTGAGTGCTGGGCACACAGTGGTGAATATGACCATCTAGTCCTCACAGAGCCCATGGTCTGGCAAGGCCAGTCACTGTGTGGTGTCAGTCAGTGTCTCAAAGCAGGACGCACTCACAGGGTTCCCGGGGAGAGAGTAAAGCAGGAGAACGGAGTAGACTTGAGAGTCAAAAAAGGCTTCCTGGAGGAAGTGATGTTTTGTTTTGTTTTGTTTTTTTAATTTATTTTTTATTATTATTATACTTTAAGTTCTAGGGTACATGTACATAACGTGCAGGTTTGTTACATATGTATATTTGTGCCATGTTGCTGTGCTGCACCCATCAACTCGTCAGCACCCATCGTGGGAACTGAACAATGAGATCACTTGGACTCGGGAAGGGGAACATCACACACCAGGGCCTATCATGGGGAGGGGGGAGGGGGGAGGGATTGCATTGGGAGTTATACCTGATGTAAATGACGAGTTGGAAGTGATGTTTTTCTGAGAGGTTAACCAGGCAGAGACGGGTTGTGGGGAAAACTGTGGGTGGTAGGATGCCAGTTATGTTACCTGAGCTTATTTTAAAATGCCCACCCTGTTAGAATACAGCAGGGCCAGGCGCGGACACAGCTCCTTGCAAAGGAAGCAAGCGTATGGCCTTGTTATCTGCAACTTCAGAGGGTAAGAAAAAGGCAGCTTCTCACCCTCTGTCTGCAAACAAAAGGGAGGCCTCACGAGGCTGCCTTGTGGGGTTGTCTCTGAGGCATTCTTGGCTCAGAGATGGAGGCATGCTGAAGCACCTCTGAGTAGTGATTGAACATTTCAGGTTTGCCTTTGGGGCAATTCCTCTGCAGAAGCTAATGTGGAGTTCTCACAGAGCAGTTCCACATTTCAGACTTCTGTCTTTCACACGTTAGACAAAACAACACAAGCCTGTGCATCTGCCGCTGCTGTTTGCCTGTGGGCCCCTGTCCAGTATTACATATTACCATCTTGTTCACTGCTCACAGTGAATGGCATTTTCATAGCCACTTCTATAATTATTAAATTTCTTGAGGCCTTTTATTTCCAGCGCTGATAAGAGTGCGAAGGGGCTGTCAGAGATGATGAATAAGCTCAAGTACATTCAATCAAAAAGAATGTGTTTCCCTGAAGAGGGTCCTGTTCGTGACTCCATTCCGGCCCTGTGTGAGCCACGGAGGCTGGTTTGGTGTTGAATAGCCTTTCTCAAAGGGTGCTCCTGGGAGCTCCAGTTTCACGCCATGCTAACAGGTGTTTTGTGAGAATGGGATCCCAAGGTCAAATTTGTTTGGGAAATGCATGATTTAACAATATTGTAGGGGCTTCCTGGCTTTGGTGCTTCTCAGAGCCTTTCCTATGTGGCTGGGTATTGAAAATCTCTAGGAGGAGGACACAGCACCAGGCATGGTCCGGACTCTCCTGACTGTAAGAATAAAATGGTCCATTGCTTTTCTACAGATGTCATAACAAAGTACCACAAACGTTGCCTGTGGCTTAAAACAATAGAAATTTGTTATCTCATAGTTTGGAGGCCAGAAATCCAAAATCAAGGGATTGGCAGGGCCAAGTTCACTCTGAAGGTCCCAGGGAAGAATCCACTCCTGCCTCTTCCCGCCTTCTGGCAGGTGCTGGCAATCCTCAGCCTTCCTTGGCTTATAGACGCATCACTCCCATCCCTGCCTCTGTCATCACATGGCATCCTCCCCGTGTCTCTGTGTCTTCACACGGCCTGCTAATGAGGACAATGGTCATTGGATATAGGGCCTACCCTAACCCAGCATGACCTCGTCTTAACTTGGTTACACCTGCAAAGACCCATTTTGCAAATAAGGTCACATTTACAGGCACCAGGCATTAGGATGTGGACATATCTTTTGGGAGGATATTATGGAACCCACTATACATAAGCTAGAGAAAAATGAAAAAGCAGGAAGCAGTACATGAGGTGGCTCAGTGTACAGACTTTGTAGTCAAATTCCCACCCTTGCAATTGCTATGATTTCCAGCAAGTTAGTAAATGCAGTATCTCCAGGCTCATCTTTCTCATCCGTATGTAAACATCATAACATCTACCTCTTGGAATTTCTGCAAAATTAAAGAGATAAACATATAAAGCATGGAGCCCAGTGCCTGGGCACACAATAAGGATGTTAAGCAAAAGAGTGACATGGTCAGATTAATTTTTCAGAAGCAAATAATCACTCTTGTTTCCATGTGGAGGACATATCGGCAGGGGCAAGACTGCTTCTGTTTTGATCTTGCTGGGTTCCATCTCGAGTTCACCTAAGGATACACTCCATATAGCCCATCCGGCCACACATGAGGAATGCCCAGATCTGGACCACATGAGGATCTGCCAAGGGAACATGGAGCATGGGCTGCCTATGAGTCTGCTGGCTCAGATACCACCAAAGGCCATGGGCTATGCTACCAAGAGTTTTGAGGCCTGTTTCTTTCTTTAAAAGTGGGAGGGACAGTCCTTTATTGTGTACCTTACAGGATGACATTGGGAATGAATGAAAAAATGCACAGCAAAAGCTTTGCAATATGCAATTCAGTGTTCAGGGTGTATATGTGTGTGGGGGGGGTTATGTTCCTCAAAATACTGCTCCAAGCAGGTCACTAGGTCCCTCACTTAGGCATAGGCAGTCTGGATAACTTTGGTAACAAGGAGGGTGAGGATAGGGTAGAGGTGATCATCAGAAAAAAACTCCCAAGAGGTCCTTTACATCCCTTGTAAGTTGGATTCCTAGGTATTTTATTCTCTTTGAAGCAATTGTGAATGGAAGTTCATTCATGATTTGGCTCTCTGTTTGTCTGTTACTGGTGTATAAGAATGCTTGTGATTTTTGCACATTAATTTTGTATCCTGAGACTTTGCTGAAGTTGCTTATCAGCTTAAGGAGATTTTGGGCTGAGACAATGGGGTTTTCTAAATATACAATCATATCATCTGCAAACAGGGACAATTTGACTTCTTCTTTTCCTAACTGAATACCTTTTATTTCTTTCTCTTGCTTGATTGCCCTAGCCAGAACTTCCAACACTATGTTGAATAGGAGTGGTGAGAGAGGGCATCCCTGTCTTGTGCCAGTTTTCAAAGGGAATGCTTCCAGAGTTTGCCCATTCAGTATGATATTGGCTGTGGGTTTGTCATAAATAGCTCTTATTATTTTGAGGTACGTTCCATCAATACCAAATTTATTGAGCGTTTTTAGCATGAAGGGCTGTTGAATTTTGTCAAAAGCCTTTTCTGCATCTATTGAGATAATCATGTGGTTCTTGTCTTTGGTTCTGTTTATATGCTGGATTATGTTTATTGATTTGCGAATGTTGAACCAGCCTTGCATCCCAGGGATGAAGCCCACTTGATCATGGTGGATAAGCTTTTTGATGTGCTGCTGAATCCGGTTTGCCAGTATTTTATTGAGGATTTTTGCATCGATGTTCATCAGGGATATTGGTCTAAAATTCTCTTTTTTTGTTGTGTCTCTGCCAGGCTTTGGTATCAGGATGATGTTGGCCTCATACAATGAGTTAGGGAGGATTCCCTCTTTTTCTATTGATTGGAATAGTTTCAGAAGGAATGGTACCAGCTCCTCCTTGTACCTCTGGTAGAATTCAGCTGTGAATCCATCTGGTCCTGGACTTTTTTTCGTTGGTAGGCTATTAATTATTGCCTCAATTTCAGAGCCTGCTATTGGTCTATTCAGGGATTCAACTTCTTCCTGGTTTAGTCTTGGAAGAGTGTAAGTGTCCAGGAAATTATCCATTTCTTCTAGATTTTCTAGTTTATTTGCGTAGAGGTGTTTATAGTATTCTCTGAAGGTAGTTTGTATTTCTGTGGGGTCAGTGGTGACATCCCCTTTATCATTTTTTATTGCATCTATTTGATTCTTCTCTCTTTTCTTCTTTATTAGTCTTGCTAGCGGTCTGTCAATTTTGTTGATCTTTTCAAAAACCCAACTCCTGGATTCATTGATTTTTTGGAGGGTTTTTTGTGTCTCCATCTCCTTCAGTTCTGCTCTGATCTTAGTTATTTCTTGCCTTCTGATAGCTTTTGAATGTGTTTGCTCTTGCTTCTCTAGTTCTTTTAATTGTGATGTTAGAGTGTCAATTTTAGATCTTTCCTGCTTTCTCTTGTGGGCATTTAGTGCTATAAATTTCCCTCTACACACTGCTTTAAATGTGTCCCAGAGATTCTGGTATGTTGTATCTTTGTTCTCATTGGTTTCAAAGAACATCTTTATTTCTGCCTTCATTTTGTTATGTACCCAGTAGTCATTCAGGAGCAGGTTGTTCAGTTTCCATGTAGTTGTTGGGTTTTGATTGAGTTTCTTAGTCCTGAGTTCTAGTTTGATTGCACTGTGGTCTGAGAGACAGTTTGTTATAATTTCTGTTCTTTTACATTTGCTGAGGAGTGAAATAAAAGAGGACACAAACAAATGGAAGAACATACCATGCTCATGGATAGGAAGAATCAATATTGTGAAAATGGCCATACTGCCCAAGGTTATTTATAGATTCAATGCCATCCCCATCAAGCTACCAATGAGTTTCTTCACAGAATTGGAAAAAAACTGCTTTAAAGTTCATATGGAGCCAAAAAAGAGCCCACATCTCCAAGACAATCCTAGGTCAAAAGAACAAAGCTGGAGGCATCCCGCTACCTGACTTCAAACTATACTACAAGGCTATAGTAACCAAAACAGCATGGTACTGGTACCAAAACAGAGATATAGACCAATGGAACACAACAGAGTCCTCAGAAATAATACCACACATCTACAGCCATCTGATCTTTGACAAACCTGAGAGAAACAAGAAACGGGGAAAGGATTCCCTATTTAATAAATGGTGCTGGGAAAATTGGCTAGCCATAAGTAGAAAGCTGAAACTGGATCCTTTCCTTACTCCTTATATGAAAATTAATTCAAGATGGATTAGAGACTTAACTGTTAGACCTAATACCATAAAAACCCTAGAGGAAAACCTAGGTAGTACCATTCAGGACATAGGCATGGGCAAAGACTTCATGTCTAAAACACCAAAAGCAACGGCAGCAAAAGCCAAAATTGACAAATGGGATCTCATTAAACTAAAGAGCTTCTGCACAGCAAAAGAAACTACCATCAGAGTGAACAGGCAACCTACAGAATGGGAGAAAATTTTTGCAATCTACTCATCTGACAAAGGGCTAATATCCAGAACCTACAAAGAACTCAAACACATTTACAAGAAAAAAACAAACAACCCCATCAAAAAGTGGGCAAAGGATATGAACAGACATTTCTCAAAAGAAGACATTCATACAGCCAACAGACACATGAAAAAATGCTCATCATCACTGGCCATCAGAGAAATGCAAATCAAAACCACAATGAGATACCATCTCACATCAGTTAGAATGGCGATCATTAAAAAGTCAGGAAACAACAGGTGCTGGAGAGGATGTGGAGAAATAGGAACACTTTTACACTGTTGGTGAGATTGTAAACTAGTTCAACCATTATGGAAAACAGTATGGCGATTCCTCAAGGATCTAGAACTAGATGTACCATATGACCCAGCCATCCCATTACTGGGTATATACCCAAAGGATTATAAATCATGCTGCTATAAAGACACATGCACACGTATGTTTATCGCGGCACTATTCACAATAGCAAAGACTTGGAATCAACCCAAATGTCCGTCAGTGACAGACTGGATTAAGAAAATGTGGCACATATACACCATGGAATACTATGCAGCCATAAAGAAGGATGAGTTTGTGTCCTTTGTAGGGACATGGATGCAGCTGGAAACCATCATTCTCAGCAAACTATCACAAGAACAGAAAACCAAACACTGCATGTTCTCACTCATAGGTGGGAACTGAACAATGAGATCACTTGGACTCGGGAAGGGGAACATCACACACCAGGACCTATCATGGGGAGGGGGGAGGGGGGAGGGATTGCATTGGGAGTTATACCTGATGTAAATGACGAGTTGATGGGTGCTGACGAGTTGATGGGTGCAGCACACCAACATGGCACAAGTATACATATGTAACAAACCTGCACGTTATGCACATGTACCCTAGAACTTAAAGTATTTAAAAAAAAAAAAAAAAAACTCCCAAAATGTGAAGGTGTTGAACCTCAGGATGTCATCTAGATGGAGGCATCACCAGCCATGTCACTGAAGCTTTGGTTCCCAGTAATCAGAGCTGATGAAGGGAAACCAGCGTGGTACACAGCCTGGGCCAAGTGGACCAGGGCAGGCAGGCTGAGCATCAGTCCCTGGGGGTTCTTGACTGGAGGCCTGACGGCCCACACTCTGAGGAAGATGGGAGCTACTCAGTCCATTACCACTGGAACTGGTGACTGACAATACTCTAGGAGTGGGGAGAGCTGCGGGTCCCCAGCTCACTCTGTGCAGATGACAGTGGAGGATGGCCCATTGCCAGATCTATAGGCAGGATAGAGCCCAGAAGAGCTGCCTCCTGATTCCAAGGCAGGAAAGTGAGCTCCCCCAGGTCCCAGGCCCCCTGTGATTTATGAGACCCTGTCATGCCTCAACCTGCACCAAATCTGCCTTAGAAGCTGTGAGCAGAGGCAGGCCTGGTGGGCCTCAGAGCACATGCAAGGTGGCATCCACTGTGTTGTTACTGGCAGGTGCACCCCTGCTAGAGTTCCAGACATGGGGAGCCATGCAGAGGCCCAGGTAGGCACCCAGAGCCTGAGGGAACTGCAGAACTCTCTCTCAGATAGGGCGCCTATGAAGAGAGGAGGGTGCCTGCACCATTGAGAGCAGTATTTACAACCTGGGCCACAAAATATAAAACCTAAGCCTGGGCCTTAGGTCTGGAGACAGCCAGGGAGGAGCACAAGGAACAGCAAACATGCAGGGGCCACCAGACATCTGCCCACAGAGGCCTCTCCCGGAGGTGGGCTGTAGAGGCTGGGCACCCTCCTTCATTGCTGTCCTTGGCCCCAGCATAGCATTTGATGTTTAGCAGGCATTCACTCAATATTTGGCTGACTAAAATTCACATTTTCAGTCCAATACCATTTATTTTTTTCTTTTTTCTTTTCTTTCTTTCTTTCTTTTTTTTTTTTTTTTTTTTTTTTTTTGAGACAGAGTCTTGCTCTGTCCCCAAGGCTGGAGTGTAGTGGTATGATCTCAGCTCACTGCAACCTCCGCCTCCTGGGTTCAAGCAATTCTCCTGTTTCAGCCTCCCAAGTAGCTGGCATTACAGGCACGCACCCCCAGGCCCGGCTGATTTTTGTATTTTTAGTAGTAGAGACGGGGTTTTGCTATGTTGACCAGGCTGGTCTCAAACTTCTGACCTCAGGAGTTGGCCTCCCAAAGTGCTGGGATTACAGGCATGAGTCACAGTGCCCAGCCCAATACCATTTTCTAAGTGCAGGACTACAAGGCCATGTGTCAAATGCTGGTGGGGACTCAGAGATAACAAAATGAGGGGCAGACAGAATTAAAGAGAATAAGGCTTCAGGCCATGGAGTTGAGATTCTGTCTCCACCATTCAGTGGCTTTGTAACCCCTCAGACACTCCATTTCCTTATTAGTAAAAACAGGGTGTCAGGATAGCTTTTGATACAAGCTTTCAGGGAGCACTGGAAAGTGTAATAAGAGACTGGATATTAAAGAACCAGATAATAATGCATGCTGCATGACTAAGAAGCTCCTCTCTCAACACCTACCCATCAGGTGGCTGTGACCACTGCTGAGACCCTCACTAGGCAGTCTATCACTGTGCTGCACAGAGGGAGTCTTCAGTCCAGGCTGGCTATTGACATTGTTTTTAAAATCAAGTCATGAAATATAGAACATGTTATATAAAATAAAATGCACAGATCTCAAGTATTCCAGCTGATAAGTGCTGACAATTTTACAGACCCGATCTCCAGTCACCCTGGAAGTGCCCTTGTGCCCTTTTTCAGTCACTCTCTGCCTCCTTGCTCCCAGAGGTAACCTTTTCTGAGTTCCATCATCATAGATAAGTTGTGCTTATTCTAGAACTTCATTTAAATGGAATCATGTCATGTATCTCTTGGCCTCGTTCTTCCACGTCCGGCTTTTTTTTTTCCCCAGCATGATGTTTTTGGGGGATTCATCCATACTGTTGCAGGTGTTAGTAGTTTGTTCTTTCTCCTTGATGCATAATATCCCATTGTAATGTATACATCACATTTAAAAATCTATTCTCCTGTTGATGAACACTTGGTTTGTTTCCAGCTTTCAGCTATTATAAATAAGTTCGCTATAAACATTCCTGTACAAGTCTCTGTACGGACATATGTTTTTACTTCTCTCTGGTAAATAATTAGAAATCAAATCACTGGATCATATTATAGATATACTGCCAAACTGTTTTCCAAAGTGGTTTCATCGTTTATGTTCTTACCAGTATTGTATGAGAGTTCCATTCATTCCATATCCTCACCAGCATTTGGTGTTATCCGTCCTTTTTATTTTCATCATTCTATTGGGTGTGAATTAATATTTTATGGTGGTTTGATTTGCACTTACCTGATGACTAATGATCTGGAGCATCTTTTCATGTGCACATTGGTCATTCACATATCCTCCTTTGTGAGATCTCCATTCTCATTTTATAAATTAACTTGTTTGTCCTTTTTTCTGATCTATAGAAATTTTAAAATATATATTCTGGATATAATTCCTTTATCAGATGCATGTATTTCAAATATATGTATTTCAAATGACTTATTCATTTCTTTATTGGTATCTTTTGATTATGAAAACCAGAAACTTTTACTGTTAATGATCAATTTATTCCTCTTTTTACAGCTAGTGCCTTTTGTATTCTACCTAAGAAATCTTTGCCTACCCCAAGATTACAAAGATATTCTTTCCAATATCTTTTTTTCAAGAAGCTTTTTGATTCCGGGTTTTACATCTAAGTGTATGATTATTATTATTTTTTAAAAACTGTAGTGGTTGCTCAGAGCCATAAGGAAACACTCAAGTTCTTTATAGGATCAGACTTTTCTTGAGCTTCAGGCTGAAGATAGTATCAGTTCTAAGAAAGGACTTTTGTTAGAGTCATGGCTTTGACCCATCCACATAGTTCTGCTGACTGACCACAGGCCACAGAGAGCTGGCTTAAGAACCATCAGCCAAAGAAAAAGCTAAGTTGACTTCCCTGTGTGCAACCATGGGCACTAAGCTGCCTGTTACTAACTCAGATCACTACAATGTGACCTTACAGTGACCATGAAAACCATAGCAGGTCCTAGCCCAGGGCCTTAGGGTGACCATTAGGAAACAGCACTGAGGGTGTCAGGTGACCCTCGCCCCCTTGAAGCCCAGCTGGTTCTTAGAGGCCTCCCTGCACTGACAACTTGGTAGATAATGTGATTTAGGCAGCTCCTCATAGGCAGATGCAGATCTAAAGGTGGCGAGGCCTGATTGCCGTGAATTTCAGAGTCCCCGGCATGGCCCAATGACAATCTGGACAGCTGGGGTGGCAGGTCCAGGGCAAGGTGAGGTGGGAGCCTGGGTCCGAGGCAATGGAAAGCCGTGAGGGGAAGGGTTTCTCATGAGGCCAGGAAGAAAGGCCCTTGGAGGTTGTGATCTTGGGAACAAATGCCTGCAGCCCAGTTTTTGAGAGTTTAACCCTGGCAGCTCACCTGGCAGACAGGAGCCTGCTGATGTATTCCTATCACTCTGGACATAAACACCGGGAACAACTCTCTTTCAGGCCCTGGAAGAAGGCTGCTGGCACGTCCTGTGTCTCCGGGAAGCACTTGCCTGCAACCTCAATGCCACTGGCTCTGCTAACACATCTGACACACAACTTGTCTACCTTCCCATTATGTAGAACCTAGTACTCTTATCATGGCACTGGCACAGGAGATGAGAGGGTGCAGCTGGGGCTCACAGAAGGATAGAGTCCAGCCTCTGGCAAAGGAGGTTTTCCAGCTGGGCACACTCCCACTGGTCTAACTCCTCAAAAAGGGAAAAGATGTGCCAAGGTCATGAACCAGCAAAACACACAGCCAGCAGGGCTCTCAGATAGCCCTTGACTCAAGGAGCGGTGACCACCCTGTGCGGGCAGCACCAGAAAATCTCCACCTACCAAGCCCAACGACCCTTGCAGAGCTGAGCAGAGCCGAGCTGAGCAGAGCCAAGCGGAGCTGGCACTGTGGAGGGGCAGTCTCTGTGCCGCCTCTCTCCTTTGGAGGGAACCATTACCTGAGGTGACCTGTGACACTCAGGGTTAATCTGGAACTTAGAGTTTTAAAAAGCAAAGTTCCTTCCTCTGAGTCTCTTTAAAAGAGACACATTCCAGCATCATTTCTAACTCAAATAATTTTGGATGTCAATTGTATGTCTTTAATGAGCCCAGAAATTTTCATAATTATCCTTTTTTTCAAAACCATAATTATAGGTTAGAGTACATGCTACAGACAAGAAATTTAAATAGAGCTTTTTAAACACTTAGGCATTCTGCTTCTTCCTCTTCTCAAAAAATTCAATTATCCTTCTGTTACCTTTCTTTTCTCCTTGAGGTAAACACTGGGAGATGAAATTTTAATTGTCCAGTGCCTCATCCCCAGGGGCCCTGTCCCAGCCCCATCTCCCTGCTCCTTCAGTTCATACCCAGCTCCCCTGTGGCTGCACTGGGCACAGTGATTGGCAGGAGGTGGAAAGGCTTGACTGGAACTGCTCCCCGGAATGGAAGACCCAGGCAAGCCATGAGCATACCTGGAGGCCTCCCACAGGTGCACAGGGAATGAGAGAATGAAGCCTCAATAGGAATTGGGACAATGTAGCAGAGTTTCCCAGATGGGTCTCCTCCAAGGTTAGAACCTGCCTCCAGTGACAATCCAGGACCTATCCTAGTTCCATTTTGTGGACTTGCATTGGCAGGTAGGGAAGGGCCCAGCAGAGAGAATACAGGGACCCAAGGAGACCATGATTCTAGATTTAATCATTCATTCATTCATTCATTCATTCATTCACTCACTCACTCACCCAGCATTCACTCAGCATCCCTGCCCTTCTGGAATTCATTGCCAGGACTATCTCTCTCTTCCTTCATACCTACTGTGTGTCTGGCACAGAATTTGGCACAGGTGATCCAAGATAAGTGATCCTTCTCACTCAGAGCACCTAACATCCTGACAGTACTATGAACTTTTGCATTAAAGTGGTCCCTCCCTAGATGACCCATGTTCCCAGCTCTCCCTCAACTGGTAGCAGAAGGGAGGGCTCTGCCTCACCCCTCTTTGGCTCATCCCCTGCGCACCAAGTCAATCTGGTCCCTACCTGGTGGTCTTGCTGCAATGCATTCTGCTGACACTTCCTGACATTCTCAGATATTTGACACTGAGGTTGAGCCAGGCACTTTCTGTGCATGTGTTGCATTGTTTACTTTCCACAGTTGCCCTTGGGTTTTAATGCTATTGCCATGCCCATTTGTGGGTGATGACACTGAGGCTCAGAGAGGTCAATGTACAGCAGGATTTGCCCTATGTCATGGCAGATGGTAGAGACTACAGACTTGTGTCCTCCTGGGTTAGGATGGGCTGTCTCGACTGTGAAGTGGCAAACATCCTGCTTTTGGAGAGACTTTTGCATTCTCTCTCTTGCCAAGTGACTAAGATTAAGAGCCGATCTCCCTCCCATCCCAGAGCTGCTGGGAATTTGTTTACTTCTTAACCCAAGAGCCCATATCCTGGAAAGAAGATTGGGGCAAGAGCAAAAACATGTGGCCAGCATCAGAGGAGAGACTCCCAGGAGCCTCTATCCTCCGGCTGGGGTCCAGGAAGAAACACAGCCGCCTCCAGCACAGGAGATGGGAGGAAGGTGCCAGCACAGCTGCCCGAGGTGGGGGGCTGGCCAGAGAGAGGCCCCTGTGGGTGGGAGGCAGTGCATTCTCAGTGTCGAGCAGGGGCTGAAGGGAGAAGGGCCACCGAGGCCCGTGCATGAATCATTTTGGCATACCAGGGGCAGGAGGTCTGGGGCTGTACCCACTGCAACCCACCACCTGCAAAGCATGCTGGGAAAATACAAGGGAAGAAAACAATGATCTGATCCCAGGACACCCAGCAAAACTTTTTGTTGTCAAATTTTTATTGAGAACAGACTCCGTGCCAGGCACCAGATTTGCTCTCATAGATCTTACATTCTTGTAGAGGAGATTGACAATAAGCAAGAAAAACATAAAAAGCACAAGAATTTCAGATTGCTGTGAAGACAGAGCAGGGCAATAGCACAGAAGGACTTTGGAGGACAGGAAGGCCACTACCTTAGATTGGATGGACAGGGATGGTCTCTGCAGAGGGGACTTGGAGTTGACTCATGAATGACAAGGAGCAGCCACCCCACAAGTATCCAGGGAAGAGTGGTACAGGCAGAGGGACCAGCTAGCGCAGCTGCCCAAGGCCGGAACAAGGTTGGTGTTTTGAGGAGCAGGAAGATGCAAATGCAAAACCGAGGGCTGCCAGGAGGAGAGGTGGGTGATGGGCCCGAGCGCCTGGCTCATGTCCAGCCTGTATGTCCTCTCAGTGAGGAGCTGGGATTTCACACTCAGTGGCTTGGGAAGCCTTTGAAGAATTAAATTATAAAATCATCCATCTGGGCTGGGCGCAGTGGCTCACACCTGTAATCTCAGCACTTCGGGAGGGCAAGGTGGGTGGATCACCTGAGGTCAGGAGTTTGAGACCAGCCTGGTCAGTATGGTGAAACCTCATCTCTACTAAAAATACAAAAATTAGCCGGGCGTGGTGGCATGTGCCTGTAGTCCCAGCTACTCAGGAGGCTGAGAAGGAGAATTGCTTGAACCAGGGAACTGGAGGTTGCAGTGAGCCAAGATCATGCCACTGCACTCCAGCCTGGGTGACAGGGCAAGATTCTGTCTCAAGAAAAAAATAAAAATAAAAGTAAATAAATAAATAAAATCATCAATCTGGCTGCCCTGTGGCTAATGGATTTCCAGGGAGCAAAAGGCAAAGTAGAGCAATGGGAGCTGACAGAGTTCTTATTTTATTTAATATTATTGCTTGCAGTCACTTCTGGGGAGCCATTTTACATCCCTAAATATGTAAATATATAAAGGATGCTTAGATATTTCTAACGGGGAACTGGTTTCATTTTCCTGTACCTCAAGGTGAAAACAGTTCAAATGGCTTTAACCTCCGCAGCCCTCCCTCCACAGAACCTGTGGCTAGGATGGGGCCTCTGGAAGCCTGTGTGGGCGGGACACATCTGTGTACTCAGCGGTTCAATAAAAATAGTTAATACAGCACAGCAGGCCGCCCAGGAGACCCGTGGTGTTTCATCTAGAAGCCAAGAGTCTTCTTTAAAGTCCCTCCCAGTCTCTGTGCAGGCCCAGCCATTGATTCCTGCCCACCGTGGGGCTGTTTGGCTTCCTGTGAGACACTCTGTCTGGGAAGACACTCCTGACAGGGTGGAAAAGGTGGGCTCGGCGCCTGGAGCTCACCAGGCACACCCTCATCGCAGTCTTTCAAGTGTATCTCCTAAACTTGGTAAAGAAACCCTTTTTTTCTCCAGAATGTTTCATTCTGCGGACCCCAGAAACCTGCAGGACAAAGGGTCTGAGAGGCTTATGGCTTGTCTGGGAGGCTGGGGAGGCCCATCACCCCACACGCCCTCACACTGTGCGGGGCAGGGACCCAGCAGGCCTCATTCAGGTTGTGGAAGGTTGCTCTCCGAAAGCCCTTCCTCCTCTATTCCCTCAGACCCCCTCCTTTCTCCTATGGCAGGTGCCCAGGCAGGTTGCTGCAAAGCTAGGAAGGCAGCTACGTTTCACTTTGGGGCCAATTCCATTCAGTTGGTAGTGGCTACTTGACACTGGTGGTGTCAGGTGGTGACAGGGCTTCAGAGCCTGTCTTGCCTCAACAGGAAAGAGTGAAGTGATGGATTAGTGATATCTGCCCTGAGCACAGGAGAAGATTGTGGAGGTACACATGTCAATCCTACCCAAGGCTGGCAAGTCTGGACACATTAGAGAGACCTGGCATACCACCACATCTTTCTCCCCTTTGTAGCTGAGCCTCTCAGAGGCTACTGAGTCACTAGGCAGAAGCAGTCCTCATATTCCAATCAGTTCCCCTCAGTGTGGGGCTCACAGGATAGCCCCTACCAAGGAGAACTGCTCAGCCTACTCAGGCCTGACCCATTCCTATCTTTGACCTCATGCAAAATTCCCTAACTATATAGCAACTGAAACAGGTTTCCAACTCAGAGTCCTCTTGTTGACATTTACCACAGTAGACTATGCAGCCTTTAGATCCCTGCTAATATACCAAGCCAAATGTATAAGTTTTAATTAAATACAAATATGAAGACAGTTTAAATTTTTAAAAAAACATGAACATCTTAAAGTATTAAAATTCCACTCACAAATGGAATGAAACAAGGAAAAAGTACACTGAATGAGGGAACCAATGAAAATGCATCCCAAACACAAACACTTTTGAAATTTAAGATAATTCGTTTTGAGCGTTTAATTTGATCTTAACTGGTATTAAGGTTTCATCTTCAAAGGAGGAAAATTTAAAGCACTTAGAGGACCTTTACTCATTGGACCTTATATTCTAATCCAAATCTTCAGTCTTCAGCTCAGTGGAAGGCAGGCAGGATCAAATCCAGCTCCATTGGAAAACAAATATTCATCTCTTAGTTGAGTGGCAGGTTTAATTAGCAGCCACATTCTATTTTAATTGCTAGATTATTAGCAGAAACAGCATCACCATGGATGACTGCATTGCATGTAAATTTGGAGTGAGATACTCTGCTATGTAACTTTTTCCAAAGAGATTACGACATGCAAGAGCACAGCTTCTAAGCTCTCAAAGACGGCATTTCCTACCTTCCCCGTGACTTCTCCTCTGTCTGGGGCACTTTTTAACAGCAAATAACCCTCTGAGAGGACAAAGTGGGATCACATTCTTGAACACTAAAACAGCCTCCTTAACAAATCTATAACCCATCTGGATTGTCTATTTTTCCACCTGCATGACGCAGATTATTCAAAATAAGTTTAATCAGAAAACCAATCAAGCCATTCACAGGGCAGCACATTTGATTCTCTGTGAAACACTGGCCCTCCTTGTTGGCTCCTCCAAAAAGAATCCCGCTGCCAGACAAAGAACTAGCATGAGCTACTGCCGACCATTTTTTTTTTTTTTTTTTTTTTTTTTTGAGATGGAGTCTTGCTCTGTCACCCAGGCTGGAGTGCAGTGGTGCGATCTCGGCTCACTGCAACCCCCTGCCTCCTGGGTTCAAGCAATTCTCCTGCCTCAGCCTCCCGAGTAGCTAGGACTATAGGCACATGCCACCACACCCGGCTAATCTTTTTGTATTTTTAGTAGAGACAGGGTTTCACCATGTTAGCCAGGATGGCCTTGATATCCTGACCTCATGATTCGCCTGCCTCGGCCTCCCAAAGTGCTAGGATTACAGGTGTGAGCCACAGCGCCCGGCCTGCCTACCTCTTTTTTAAAGATTTGTTAGCTTGAAGAACATAACTCACGTAGCTCTTGGGCAGGACTCCGGATTTCTCTGAGCCATGTTTCTAGGCTGCTGCAGGGTTGAGTGGAAGGCTCCTGACACCAACCACACTTGAGCAAGGGCCAGATGATACATGGACTCTGCAGCTGTTCAGCAACTGTGTCAGAGTCCGTGCCCTGTGCTTGACACTCATCTACCTAATCTCACTTAAGCCTTACACAACCCCAGGTGGAATATGTGATTTCCAGTTTACAGCTCTAGAGGTGCGGGCACGAAGTCTCCATCATCTTTGGTTTTAGACATCTTGCAAGATTTGGGGGCAGGTAATAAGGAATCTCACAAAAACAGCAGGGTCATTTATAGAGTAACCAACTTGTCCTGGTTTGCCCGGGACTCTTCTAGTTATAGTACAGAAAGCCTTGCGTCCCAGGATACCCTGGGCAAGTGGGGATGGTGTTTCAGACTATTTCTAAATGCCCAAGAGGCATGCACAAGATGCCCCATGCAGTGCCTGGCTCCTTCAGGGAAGCATGGAGAGCAACACCGATCTGCCCTGGAGACCCTGACTCTTTCCCACCTTCCCTCCTCCTGCTGAAGCAGCGCAGAGCACAGGACTGGGTTCCCAGGAAGGACTCCCACACAACCTGTGCCTTTTATCACCCAGCCCTGAGCAAGGAGCCCTCCTCCTCATATGTGTCTGGTTTGAGAGCCACAGCCTCTGAATAGCAGGTCTATCTGTGAGTAAAATTTATGACCCATGTTTCCACTGGATCCAACCTTTTAACCCTGGGAGTGCTTAATTGCCTTTTCCAGGTTTTGCTTTAATAACCAGCTTGACTCTTGCCAATTTTGGCTGAATCGAGAAGCACTGAATGTGTGATGGGAAACGGAAAGCTCATTACTTGATACTTGATACAGCTTGTGCCAAATCCTTAATTCATTGATTTCACTCGTGGCATCTTTTCCTAAACGACAAGTCAGAAATTCATATGTAAAACTTCCAAACTCAGTGGGGGATCCTCAAAGCTGATTTTCATTTAAAAAAAAAAAAAAATTCCTTCCCTGAAGACACACCTTGCGAGAAATTCTGACCATGAATTAGAGGACAGCTTTGGAATTCTTGGTCTCTCCCAGAGGAGTTCACCCTTTCTGTTGGGACCTCTTGGGCCCCACACTCCACCTTCCAAAGTCAGCACGGAGTAAGGTGTGGACATCTGGTTCCTGTTTCTGGATCCAAAATTGATCTGCTGGGTGATTCTTGGCAAGTCACTTAACCTCTCTGAGCTTAAGTTTCCCTAATCCTGGCTCACCAGACACCTCTCATGGGGAGGGGGCGGGTGGCCTGTTAATGAGCAGGTGTTTTGGGAAGGGAGGGCTCCGCTGATGGCACAGCATAAGAGAATCCCAAGGAAAAGCGGGGACAGGTGGGGGTTGCAAATCATAGCAGAGCAGTAGCTAAACCCTGCAAAACACAAGTGGCTTGTAGCAGGGAAGAAGTTATTTCTAGAATCACTCATGTTTTATTCCAAGATAATCAAATCTCCTCATACGATCTCAGCCCCTGCCTTGTTAGTTCTTCAAGGCCCCTCTGGAGCACTCTTCCCTTCATGCAGCCTTCCCCAACTCTCTTTGGCTCATGTTGGCTTTGTCCTTTCCTGAACATTCCAGTTTGTGTGATTCTCATCCCTCCATAACACATTAAAGGATTCCTACACCCATGCTCCCAATGCCACATGCATTATGAGTCTTCCCACATTCACGTCTCCCGTACATGAACTTGAAGAGTTTGTTGTTATCTCCATTTTGCAGATAAGAAGATGGAGGCATAGGGAGGTTTGCTAATTTGGGGGGTGACCACCTCGTCTTGGTTTGTCTGGAACCATCCTGGTTTTAGCACTGAACGTCCTGCATCCTAGGAAACCCCCCAGCCCCAAGCAAACTGAGGCAGTTGGTCACCCTAGTTCAAATGCACATGTCTAGCTGACCCAGATAAGTACTCTTTCCTCAGCACCCCTTGCTCCTCTCCTTACCTGATCCTCATCCCCAAGTCCCCAGGCAGACACAAACTCCTCAAGGACAGCAGCTATATCTTAAAGCATTTTTGTATAAAATAACCTGGAATAGAATGGGAGCGGGCTCGTATTTGCCAATTTGAATAAAATCCTGTCTTCATTTCCATGATGGGAAGATCACTTTTCCTCTAATAGCATAGCTGCGTTGCTCTTGTAAGCTATTTTCAGGAAATGTCTTGCAAAATTCAGCATTACAGAGACAGGCACTTTCAAGCTCATCTCTCCTCTTTATCAACAAGGAAATGAGTCGGCACAACGGAGTTTTAGGACCTTCAGGTTTCTAAGCAAGAACCACCTTCAATCCTCAATCTGTGTAGATCCAAATGTATGAATGCAAAAAATAGATCTTTGAAAGGGCACCTCTATTACCGTAGGACTCTGTGATACAGCGTTTGAGCTTGCATGTCCAGCTCTTCAGCTCTCAAGGCCCTTTCTTTTACTTTAGACATTTATTCAACAGTGTATGTATGCTGTCACCAGGTGCTGGTGCTGCCTCACTTGGAGTGTTCCCTATTGAGCATAAACCTCAACTGACCAATTCTCTGATTCTTTTCCCACAACCACGGGCAGTAGAAGGAGGGTCTATTGTATGGAGAATCACAACAGGTGCTCCAGTTCCCAGAGATTACAGTTAAGAGAGTGCCTGTAGATTCCCTCTTAAGACTTAGATGAGGCCTCGCTAAGAAACAGAAGGGAATGATAGGTCCAAGAGGGTCTGAGGCACCCAGTTTCTTGCTGCCCAAGGCCATCAGGAGAGTATTTGGCTCATCTCATTGATTTCATGCAAACCAATGATCAGAAGCAGCAAAGCATGGTGGTTAGGCTCACAGACTCTGAAGCTGGGCAAACTTACTAGCTATGTAGCCTTTATCTTATTAACTATCTAAGTCTTAGTTTCCTCATCTGTAAGGCAGAAATAATAATATTGTCTTATAAGACTGTTGTGAGGATGCACTGAGAAACATATGTAAAGAGTTGAAACGTAATAAGCATTCAAAGAATGATAGCTATTATTATTATTTGATTATATGGTTGGCCATGGTCCCATTGGCTCCCACTGACATTGACTCCCAGTGAGGGCTCAGCCAGGTGGGTGTGGGGGCAGCTGCTGGTGAAAGCATCTCTCCACTGTCCCATTTACCACTCGCCTCTGCAGCAGTGGCAGCTAGAATTGCATCTCGATGAACTTATGCACAACCCAGCCTTCAGGGACTACTTTTCCACTGAATCCCATTGCATGGGATGAATGTTGGCTTTTCACAGAGTGTTGGCGTTTTAGCCTTTGTTTTTTCAGAATGTTTACAGGGAATGTGAATGCTCAAATCAAATCAATATTCCCTGGATAGCAATGTTCCCTCATGGAATCAGTTCTTTTGCAATTTCTTTCCGTGTGTGTGTATGTGTATGTGTGTGTGTGTGTGTGTGTGTGTGTGTGTTTAAGCTGCAAAAGATCATTCCATGACAGACTTCTTCAGTGTTGTTGAACTTCTTCATAGACATTCATGCAGTGAAACACAAGGAGCACTTTGGATCCTAAGTCAAAATCTCTTACAGGAATATCTGGATTATCTAGAGATTAGAACACCAATAAAGTCAACAATTCAACTGTGTCCACAGAGGCGGTTAAAAAAAAAAAAAAAAAAAAAAAAGCCTGAGAGAAACATGGAAGCAATCCAAATATCCACTGGTAGATGAATGGATAAGCAAAATGTGATATAGACATACGATGGAATATTATTCAGCCTTAAAAAGGGAGGAACTTCTGACACAGGCTACGACTTGGATGAATCTTGTGGGCATAATACTAACTGAAATAAGCCAGTCACAGAAAGACAAATATGGTATGATTGCACTTGTATGAGGTACTTAGAGTAGTGAAAATCACACAGACAGAAACTAGACTTGGTGGTTGCTGGGGCTGGGGGAGGGATGAATGGGGAGCTATTGTTTAATGGGTACAGAGCTTCAGTTTTACAAGATGAATGAGTTCTGAAGATGGATGGGGGAGATGGCTACACAACATTAATGAGTGTTCGGTATTTAATACCACTGACCTGTACACTTAAAATGGTTACTATGGTTTTATATTATGTGCATTTTACCATAATTTAAAAATAATTGGGAAATAAAGACCCCAGAAAGCTAAGTAGTTATCAGAAATTGCATATGCAATAAGCCACACTCAGGACAAAGACAGACAAAAGTAAAGTCATGCAATAAACACGGAGAGGAGAAGAATTGTTAGTAAAAACCAGAACAGTCAGAGGCCATTTCACTCTGCAAGAGCCCTGAGAACATGGCCAAATACAAGAATCCAGGAAAACAATGTCTGTTTACAATGATAACTCTATGTCTTTATGAAATTCTGACTTGTGTCTAAGGTGCTATTTACTAAGGAGGAAAGGGAATATATCTTTATTAAAACAGCAACATGAAAAAAAGACTTGACCTGAATTGACATAAAGGAAATTATAAAAGATTTCAAAAATGCTTCGAGTCATAACAATAGTGTTAGAAAAATAAAATGAATATTTAAGTATCAAGCCTCAGTTATACAGACATCTCAGTTACACAGAAATATCATTTGTCTGGAATGCCATGTTTCTAAACTTGGCAGATAAATGGAGCATTTTTGCATGTATAAATACCGCAATTCTAAGTGCCACTATAAAATCTTACAGAATCAAGATTCTGATACATTATGACTGGCTTTTCCAAAAATTACCTAATGATTTTCCAAATGTATAGATGGTAAAGTGCTCACCTTCTCAGTCAATATATAGGTAACCTTTTTGAAGAGTAAATAAGATTCTTTAATATCAGAGTAAATAAGACTCCTTAATGTCAGGATTCTTTCAGTCTCCCTGGCTCCCACTCAGAGTGAAGACATCAAGACACAGAAGAGCACACAACTGCATGCTCTTTGGGCATGAAAATCCTGGAAGAGTCAAGCCAATAAGTCACTTAATGGATTGTTTTAAAAATTATCATGATCTGGGTTGTGCTGAGAGGGCATTAGGTTGTTAATATCAGGATTCTGCTGCTCTGTGGGGAAAACAAAAACAAAAAGACGCTTTCCCTTTCTTTGAAGTTAGCAAGTCATAGCCTTCAGAAATTAATGAAGCTCTTCCCAGAATGTCAGATGATAACATAAACACCTCTATCCATCAGTTCATCTATTCATCCTTCCATCCATCCATCCTTCCATACTTATATCCTTCTATCCTTTCTTTTTTATTATTATTATTCTTTAAGTTCTAGGGTACATGTGCACAACGTGCAGGTTTGTTACATATGTATACATGTGCCATGTTGATGTGCTGCACTCATTAACTCGTCATTTACATTAGGTATATCTCCTAATGCTATCCTTCCCCGCTACCCTCTCCCCACAATAGGACCTGGTGTGTGGATGCTCCCCTTCTGTGTCCAAGTGATCTCATTGTTCAATTCCCACCTATGAGTGAGAACATGCAATGTTTGGTTTTCTGTTCTTGCGATAGGTTGCTGAGAATGATGGTTTCCAGCTGCATCCATGTCCCTACAAAGAACACGAACTCATCCTTTTTTATGGCTGCATAGTATTCCATGGTGTATATGTGCCACATTTTCTTAATCCAGTCTGTCACTGATGGACATTTGGGTTGATTCCAAGTCTTTGCTATTGTGAATAGTGCCGCGATAAACATACGTGTGCATGTGTCTTTATAGCAGAATGACTTATAATTCTTTGGATATATACCCAGTAATGGGATGGTTGGGTCAAACGGTATTTCTAGTTCTAGATCCTTGAGGAATCGCCACACTGTCTTCCACAATGGTTGAACTAGTTTACAGTCCCACCAACAGTGTAAAAGTGTTCCTATTTCTCCACATCCTCTCCAGCACCTGTTGTTTCCTGACTTTTTAATGATTGCCATTCTAACTGGTGTGAGATGGTATCTCATTGTGGTTTTGATTTGCATTTCTCTGATGGCAAGTGATGATGAGCATCTTTTCATGTATCTGTTGGCTGTATGAATGTCTTCTTTTGAGAAATGTCTGTTCATATCCTTTGCCCACTTTTTGATGGGGTTGTTTGTTTTTTTTCTTGTAAATGTGTTTGAGTTCTTTGTAGGTTCTGGATATTAGCCCTTTGTCAGATGAGTAGATTGCAAAAATTTTCTCCCATTCTGTAAGTTGCCTGTTCACTCTGATGGTAGTTTCTTTTGCTGTGCACAAGCTCTTCAGTTTAATTAGATCCCATTTGTCAATTTTGGCTTTTGTTGCCATTGTTTTTGGTGTTTTAATGGTTTTAGGTCTAACATTTAAGTCTCTAATCCATCTTGAATTAATTTTCATATAAGGAGTAAGGAAAGGATCCAGTTTCAGCTTTCTACTTATGGCTAGCCAATTTTCCCAGCACCATTTATTAAATAGGGAATCCTTTCCCCGTTTCTTGTTTCTCTCAGGTTTGTCAAAGATCAGATGGCTGTATATGTGTGGTATTATTTCTGAGGGCTCTGTTCTGTTCCATTGGTCTATATCTGTTTTGGTACCAGTACCATGCTGTTTTGGTTACTGTAGCCTTGTAGTATAGTTTGAAGTCAGGTAGCATGATGCCTCCAGCTTTGCTCTTTTGGCTTAGGATTGTCTTGGTAATCGGGGTCTTTTTTGGTTTCATATGAACTTTAAAGCAGTTTTTTCCAATTCTGTGAAGAAACTCATTGGTAGCTTAATGGGGATGGCACTGAATCTATAAATTACTTTGGGCAGTATGGCCATTTTCACAATATTGATTCTTCCTATCCATGAGCATAGTATGTTATTCCATTTGTTTGTGTCCTCTTTTATTTCACTGAGCAGTGGTTTGTAGTTCTCCTTGAAGAGGTCCTTTATATTCCTTGTAAGTTGGATTCCTAGGTATTTTATTCTCTTTGAAGCTATTGTGAATGGGAATTCATTCATGATTTGGTTCTCTGTTTGTCTGTTACTGGTGTATAAGAATGCTTGTGATTTTTTCACATTGATTTTGTATCCTGAGACATTGCTTATTAGCTTAAAGAGACTTTGGGCTGAGACAATGGGGTTTTCTAAATATACAATCATGTCATCTGCAAACAGGGACAATTTGACTTCTTCTTTTCCTAACTGAATACCCTTGATTTCTTTCTCTTGCCTGACTGCCCTAGCCAGAACTTCCATCACTATGTTGAATAGGAGTGGTGAGAAAGGGCATCCCTGTCTTGTGCCAGTTTTCAAAGGGAATGCTTCCAGTTTTTGCCCATTCAGTATGATATTGGCTGTGGGTTTGTCATAAATAGCTCTTATTATTTTGAGATACTTTCCATCAATACCGAATTTATTGAGAGTTTTTAGCATGAAGGGCTGTTGAATTTTATCAAAAGCCTTTTCTGCATCCATTGAGATAATCATGTGGTTTTTGTCTTCAGTTCTGTTTATATGCTGGATTATGTTTATTGATTTGCGTAGGTTGAACCAGCCTTGCATCCCAGGGATGAAGCCCACTTGATCATGGTGGATAAGCTTTTTGATGTGCTGCTGGATTCGGTTTGCCAGTATTTTATTGAGGATTTTTGCATCGATGTTCATCAGGGATATTGGTCTAAAATTCTCTTTTTTTTTTTTCTATCTCTGCCAGGCTTTGGTATCAGGATGATGTTGGCCTCGTAAAATGAGTTAGGGAGGATTCCTCTTTTTCTATTGATTGGAATAGTTTCAGAAGGAATGGTACCAACTCCTCCTTGTACCTTTGGTAGAATTCAGCTGTGAATCTGTCTGATCCTGGACTTTTTTTGGTTAGTAGGCTATTAATTATTGCCTCAATTTCAGAGCCTACTATTGGTCTATTCAGGGATTCAACTTCTTCCTGGTTTAGTCTTGGGAGAGTGTAAGTGTCCAGGAAATTATCCATTTTTTCTAGGTTTTCTAGTTTATTTGTGTAGAGGTGTTTATAGTATTCTCTGAAGGTAGTTTGTATTTCTGTGGGGTCAGTGATGATATCCCCTTTATCATTTTTTATTGCATCTATTTGATTCTTCTCTCTTTTCTTCTTTATTAGTCTTGCTAGTGGTCTAGCAATTTTGTTGATCTTTCAAAAAACCAGCTCCTGGATTCATTGATTTTTTGGAGGGTTTTTTGTGTCTCCATCTCCTTCAGTTCTGCTCTGATCTTAGTTATTTCTTGCCTTCTGCTAGCTTTAGAATGTGTTTGCTCTTACTTCTCTAGTTCTTTCAGTTGTGATGTTAGGGTGTCAATTTTAGATCTTTCTTGCTTTCTCTTCTGGTATGTTGTATCTTTGTTCTCATTGGTTTCAAAGAACATCTTTATTTCTGCCTTCATTTCGTTATGTACCCAGTACTCATTCCGGAGCAGGTTGTTCAGTTTCCATGTAGTTGAGCGGTTTTGATTGAGTTTCTTAGTACTGAGTTCTAGTTTGATTGCACCGTGGTCTGAGAGACAGTTTGTTATAATTTCTGTTCTTTTACATTTGCTGAGGAGTGCTTTACTTCCAACTATGTGGTCAATTTTGGAAAAAGTGTGATGTGGTGCTCAGAAGAATGTATATTCTCTTGATTTGGGGTGGAGAGTTCTGTAGATGTCTATTAGGTCCACTTGGTGCAGACTTGAGTTCAATTCCTGGATATCCTTGTTAACTTTCTGTCTCATTGATCTGTCTAATGTTGACAGTGAGGTGTTAAAGTCTCCCATTATTATTGTATGGGAGTCTAAGTCTCTTTATAAGTCTCTGAGGACTTGCTTTATGAATCTGAGTGTTCCTGTAATGGGTGCATATATATTTAGGATAGTTAGCTCTTCCTGATGAATTGATCCCTTTACCATTATGTAATGACCTTCTTTGTCTCTTTTGATCTTTGATGGTTTAAAGTCTGTTTTATCAGACACTAGGATTGCAACCCCTGCTTTTTTTTGTTCTCCATTTGCTTGGTAGATCTTCCTCCATCCCTTTATTTTGAGCCTATGTGTGTCTCTGCATGTGAGATGGGTCTCCTGAATATAGCAAACTGATGGGTCTTGACTCTTTATCCAATTTGCCAGTCTGTGTCTTTTAATTGGACCATTTAGTCCATTTACATTTAAGGTTAATATTGTTATGTGTGAACTTGATCCTGTCATTATGATATTAGCTGGTTATTTTGCTCGTTAGTTAATGCAGTTTCTTCCTAGCATCGACGGACTTTACATTTTGGCGTGTTTTTGCAATGGCTGGTACCTGTTGTTCCTTTCCATGTTTAGTGCTTCCTTCAGGATCTCTTATAGGGCAGGCCTGGTGGTGACAAAATCTCTAAGCATTTGCTTGTCTGTAAAGGATTTTATTTCTCCTTCACTTATGAAACTTAGTTTGGCTGGATATGAAGTTCTGGGTTCAAAATTCTTTTCTTTAAGAATGTTGAATATTGGCCCCCACTGTCTTTTGGCTTGGAGAGTTTCTGCCGAGAGATCTGCTGTTAGTCTGATGGGCTTCCCTTTGTGGGTAACCCGACCTTTCTCTCTGGCTGCCCTTAACATTTTTTCCTTCATTTCAACTTTTGTGAATCTGACAATTATGTGTCTTGGAGTTGCTCTTCTCGAGGAGTATCTTTGTGGCATTCTCTGTATTTCCTGAATTTGAATGTTGGCCTGCCTTACTAGGTTGGGGAAGTTCTCCTGGA
Source organism: Theropithecus gelada (assembly GCF_003255815.1). Lineage (NCBI taxonomy): Eukaryota > Metazoa > Chordata > Mammalia > Primates > Cercopithecidae > Theropithecus > Theropithecus gelada. Next base: position 132,119,052 of record NC_037673.1, on the reverse strand, counting down.
TGATATCCTGAAGAGTGTTTTCCAACTTGGTTCCATTTTCCCTGTCACTTTCAGGCACACCAATCAGATGTAGATTTGGTCTTTTCACATAATCCCATATTTGTTGGAGGCTTTGTTCATTTCTTTTTACTCTTTTTTCTCTACACTTCTCTTCTCACTTCATTTCATTCATTTGCTCTTCAATCGCTGATACTCTTTCTTCCAGTTGATCAAGTAGGTTACTGAAGCTTGTGCATTTGTCACATAGTTCTCGTGTTATGGTTTTCATCTCTATCAGTTCTTTTAAGGACTTCTCTACATTGGTTATTCTAGTTAGCCATTCATCACATCTTTTTTCAAGATTTTTAGTTTCTTTGCACTGGTTACGTAGTTCCTCCTTTAGCTCTGAGAAGTTTGATCGACTGAAGCCATCTTCTCTCAACTCGTCAAAGTCATTCTCCATCCAGCTTTGTTCCATTGCTGGCAATGAGCTGCGTTCCTTTGGAGGGGCAGATGCGCTCAGATTTTTTGGATTTCCAGCTTTTCTGAACTGCTTTTTCCCCATCTTTGTGGTTTTATCTGCCTTTGGTCTTTGATGATGGTGACATACTGATGGGATTTTGGTGTGGGTGTCCTTTCTGTTTGTTAGTTTTCCTTCTAACAGTCAGGACCCTCAGCTGCAGGTCTGTTGGAGATTGCTTGAGGTCCACTCCAGACCCTATTTGCCTGGGTATCAGCAGTGGAGGCTGCAGAAGATAGAATATTGCTGAACAGCGAGTGTTGCTGTCTGATTCTTGCTCTGGAAGCTTTGTCTCAGGGGTGTACCCAGCCGTGTGAGGTATGAGGTGTCGGTCTGCACCTAGTGGGGGATGTCTCCCAGTTAGGCTACTCAGGGGTGAGGGACCCACTTGAGCAGGCAGTCTGTCTGTTCTCAGATCTCAACCTCCGTGCTGGGAGATCCACTGCTCTCTTCAAAGCTGTCAGACAGGGACATTTACCTCTGCTGAGGTTTCTGCTGCTTTTTGTTTAGCTATGCCCTGTCCCCAGAGGTGGAGTCTACAGAGGCATGTAGGCCTTCTTGGGCTGTGGTGGGCTCCACCCAATTCGAGCTTCCCTGAGGCTTCGTTTGCCTACTTAAGTCTCAGCAATGGCGGGTGCCCCTCCCCCAAGCTCGCTGCCGCCTTGCAGTTAGATCTCAGACTACTGTGCTAGCAATGAGGGAGGCTCCGCGGGCGTGGGACCCTCTGGGCCAGGTGTGGGATATAATCTCCTGGTGTGCCATTTGCTAAGACCCTTGGTAAAGCGCAGTATTATGGTGGGAGTTACCCGATTTTCCAGGTGTTGTGTGTCTCAATTTCCTTTGGCTAGGAAAAGGAATTCCATTCCCCCTTGTGCTTCCCAGGTGAGGCAATGCCTTGCCCTGTGTCAGCTCTCACTGGTTGGGCTGTACTTGCGGACCAGCACCAACTGTCCAACATGCCCAGTGAGATGAACCCGGTACCTCAGTTGAAAATGCAGAAATCACCCATCTTCTGTGTCGCTCACGCTGGGAGCTGGAGGCTGGAGCTGTTCCTATTCAGCCATCTTGGGTGCACCCCTCTATCCTTCTATCATTTCATTCCCTCTATCCATCCATCCCTTCCCATCCTTCCTTCCCCTTTTCCATTCATTCATTCTTCTATTGAGCTGTCCATCCAACCACCCATCTGTCATCCAGTAAAACTTCACTGGTGCCTGCTAAATATATATGAGGTTCTGGACTGAGCCCAAGGGAGAGATGCAGTGCCCCTGCCCTCATGGCATGTTCAGTCTGCAGAGACAGGTTCACAGCAAATGAGAAGAATGAAGTACTACAGTGTGCCAGGGTGTAGCATGGAAGCTCCACCATACGGGGAGCAGTGAAGTCAGAGAAAGTTTCCCTAAGGAGACTATCCTGAGACATACAAGATAAATGGGCATTAGCCCAAGTACAGTTATCCAAGGAACTGGAAGAGATTCAGTGTGTCTGGTGTGCAAACAGCAAGGTAGGGGTCAGGGAGCTGAGGGACAAAGAAGAGCTTGCTTCTGAGGGCCTTGTAAGCTATGCCTACCAGTTTGGACATAATTTAATCATCTCTACAACCCACAGAAATACCTGTTTAATTACATTTAATCCATTTAATCCTCTCTACAACCCACAGAAATACCTGTTTAATTACATTTAATCCATTTAATCCTCTGTACAACCAACAGAAATACCTGTTAATTTTCCCATTATAGAAATGAGGAATCGCACCTCAGAGAGATTAACTAATGTGTCCAAGATGAGATAGTTAAGTAGTGATGAGAAGATTTGAACCCAGGGCTGCCCAACTGCAATACCATGATAATAGAGAGGACACTCTCTGACAAGCTCTATTCAAGTTCAGCTTGCTCTGGCCTCATATGAACCAAGTCACAGAATGTGCTGCTACTCCAGCAGCAGTAGCCCTGAGAGACAAAAGATGGAAGATGGGAGGGGCTGCTGTGCCTGGGGCACCAAGTCCATTGAACAGGGACTCTGGGTCAAAAATCCCCAGGGAATCTGCAGGACTTGCCGGGCTGCTAAAGTAGGGCACACACCACTGAAGGCAGAACAGCTGCAACTGGCTTCAATCCCAGCATGTGGATTCAGTGGTGGATGGAAGAATGCAGGTCATGTATAAAAATCAGAAATGTATAAAAATCAGAAATGCCACAGAACCTACTCCTTAAAAGGTCCTTACATAGGCCGAGTGTAGTGGCTCACACCTGTAATTCCAGCACTTTGGGAGGCCGAGGCAGGTGGATCACCTGAGGTCAGGAGTTTGAAACCAGCCTGGCCAACATGGCGAAACCCCATCTCTACTAAAAGTACAAACATTAGCTGGGTATGGTGGCACACGCCTGTAATCCCAGCTACTCAGGAGGCTGAGGCACGAGAATTGCTTGAACCCGGGAGGCAGAGGTTGCAGTGAGCTGAGATTGCACCACTGCACTCCAGTCTGGGCAACAAGAGCAAAACTCTGTCTCCAAAAAAAAAAAAAACAGTCCTTACATATAAAACAGCTTCTTCTTCCTACCTAAGATAAAGAGCTAACTTGTCAATTTCTATTACAAAAGTCTAATTTTCATAATATATAACATTTTTTCATAATATATAACATAACATATGATATATAAAATTTCAAAATAAAATAATATATAAAGAGTTTCTACAAAATCCACAAGAGAATGGTCAAAAACCTAAAAGATAAGTGGACAAAGGCTATCATAAAAAAGTTTGCAGAAAAAAAAAGAGATGCAAATTGCTTTAGACATAACAAAAGGACCCTCAATCTCACGCATGAAAAAGAGAAATTCAAACTGAAACTACCACAAGATGCCATTTTTAACCTTTCAGATTGGGAAACATTAAAATTTTTGATAATATACTGTAGGCAAAGGTCAGGAAAACAGACAAGCTCATACAGTGCTCGTGAGAGCGTAAACTGATACAGCCTCAGTGGATGGATTGGATAATAGCTTCCAAATGAAAAGTGTACCTAGGTTTTGGCCCTGTAAGTTGACTACTTGCACGTGTATGAAGAGATGAATCTACACTGCAGAACTGGATATAATTGCAAAAGAATGGTAATAAACCAAATGTCTATCAATGGGAAACTGACTATGTAAAATATGCTATACCCACACAATGGAACACTCTGCAGCCATTAGAAATGGAATAAGGAAGTTTATGCTGTTATGTGAAACAAATTTCAAGACCTACTGTAAAGTGAAAAAAGTGACGTACATGTGCTGCTGGAGGGGATGCTGTGCTGGGCCCAACCAGATCCCCCAGGTGCTGTGAGTGTTGGTGGTTGACAGTCAAGTCCTTCTCCAGGAGTTACCCATGGCTGAAGAGAGTGGCCTTTGGAAAATTTTGCCCACATTCAATGGCCTGCTCCCCTCCAACCCAAATTAGGACAACTCTGAAGGCTATTGAAGGCTATCCTAGCTCCCCACAGGGCTGGTGGAGGCCTCTGTTGAGACAGCAATACAGTTTACTCCCTCCCTCTGCTCAATCCTGCTTCCTTCTCTTCCTTGCAGATGTTGATCCCGAGGGTACTCCCCAGGAAAATTCCTGTACTGCAAATCTCCATCTCCAAGTCTAGGTCCCTAGAACTAACCTGCTATCTCTACCATTTGTGGAGGGAAAAAATGTGGGGAGAAGGGAGTAAAAATTAAAGAATTGCACACTGACATACTTGTCAGTTGTGTAAAGAATACACCTAGAAAGACATGCAAGAATCTGGAATATTGATTAATTCTGAGAACTGAGTGGTTGGGGGTCAGGAGAAGAAGGAAAACTGCTCATGGTTTTTTCATTTTGTGTTTTTGAAATTTATATCATGAACATATGTTACCTATTAAAAATACATTTAAAAAGTAACAATGCCTTTAAAAAGTGAAGGTGGAAGATGTTCAAGAAAACTGAATGGGTCTCTTCCAGCCCTTAGATATCACCAGCATTCAGCATGAAGTCTCTGCCAGGCTGAAATCCTAAAACCACAGCACTGAAACCAGAGCTCATGTTTACCACGTGGCCCGCTGACATTGCAAGGAGAATGCTACTTCTTGTCCATTTCAAAACTCACAGGGACATTCTAGATCCAAGCTAAGCTGGGAATGGGGAATGATTCCTGCAGGGCATCCACTCCTGGATGCTCCATGAGGTTGTTCCCAAAGTCCAGGCACCTGAAAGAACCTCAGGTGCTCAGTGTTAACCCACATTCCATTAGAAGGACTGGAAAGTGTAAGGTATATTTGTTCTCTAGTCATGGGCAGTTTGATGATGATGGGATGACCCTCCCATCAGGTCCATTCCTAGGAAGCTGTCCAAAAGCCTGGCCTTGAGTGCCTTGGTGCTGCTGACCACCCAGCTAGTCAGCACATACTTAGGGGTGTGCTTTTCTAGATGCTCCCTCCAAATCAGAATTCCTGCCACCCCAACTAGCCAAGATCTTACTTTAATAAATTTATTTCTTATCCCACTTGTAAATATAGAACTGCAACATGCCAAGAGGGATCACGGTGATTTCTCAAGAATTGCTAAGTCAGCAAGAACGCCAGTTAGCAACAGATGAGATTGGGATTGGGACTTACCAGAGAGAGCAGATCCTGGGGGCCCAATAAGCATGTGATGCAACAGTTTTGGTACTTGCCACACCATAAAATGCCTTTATAAGGTCTGACTCTTTTCCATATATTAGAGTTCTCCTCATTCCCAGAACTCTCTGCCCCCCTGCCCTCCTCCCTCCCCATTCCTTGGTCAATACTGATTAAACCAATAGTATTTTATCCATTTTCATTCTGTCATGTATGTCATCTGCAGGCACGGTCAGATCAATGGAGGGTTGAGATTGATGCCGCAAATGGAAGCAGTGTTAACAGTGGAGACAGTGGAGAGCTATTCTGGTCCACCCTCCAGAGGCTTCTCCAGTGGGATTCAGATCGTAGAAACAGCCACAGCCATCCAGTGACATTAATCCCTTCTACCCTCTCTCATTCAGCCATGAAATGAGTTCTCATAAGCAGACCTGATAAATGATGATTAGTAATAATCATAATAACAATAAAGATGTATTGTGCCTCCCAGTGAGACCATGCATAGAATTACATTTTAAAAACTGTAAAACACTGTGCCAGTGTAAGAGGTCATTTTGACATACCCTCCCCCAGATTGAATTATTACCTGCTGTTCATTTTTAGAAAGAATATTTGTCTGGCCATTCTGGGGACCTGAATTATATTTTCAGATGGTTGTACCTCTTATCTCTCAAGGATTGATAGCTCAGAGCCCCACCCAGCTGCCCTTTTTTCTCTTCTTTTCCCCTGTAAAGAAATGTGATTGGCATACAACCTGCAAGAATGCCTTGCACATAGCCAAAGTATTGTGGTGATTAGCTAATTCTCTTTACATCCTTCAAGGAAAGGCACATATGCATGCAAGCATATGACATACATGTGCTCACACGTAAGTATGCACATGCATATATATTTATCACACATATACATATAAATTTAAACACATGCATGCACACTCATACCTATCTTACCTCATCCATGGCCAGGTTGAAAAGTACCAATAAAATGCCTTGACTAAGAGTAACACTAGGAATGATGAGTAAGAGGAATTAGATTTACCTTCCTACCCTAAGCAACAACAACAAAAATTCTTACAAAATATATAAAACCACAGTTTTCAGACATCAGACTATAGGGCTCAGAGCAGTGGTCCCCAAGAGAAGGGAAACTAACAAGGTGAGCCCTACTTGTTACCCCAAATTACTGCCTGCCTACAGTTTCCAGGCCATAGCAGAGAGGGGGAATCCAAACGGAGCCTATAAATTCCCCTAAGTTAAGAACTTTGGGAGGCAAAGGCAGCTAGGATTTATGGGGCAGAGTACCAGAGAGGAGAGAATTGCACAGAGAGCGCTCCAGATATTTGCAGAATCTCAAGTCTTTAGCTGAGTATTGATCATCATATCCGTTGAAAGAAACTACCTGAGTCCAGGAAAAATTCACCAGAAAGGAATACATAAAGCAATCATCAATTATCATATAGAGCCAGGAATAGTTTATGTTCCTATGCCAGAGTGGAAGAACTTCATTTTACACATGCTTAGGGGCATCAGGTAGTACATTCAGAGGGAATTGCCTCATTAACGAAAAAAAATTAGTCTTAGACTAGAGGCTTTTCTGGCCTTGAATAACAGAGCTTAAAAAGTAAGCTGCAAAAGGGTTAAATTGTTTCCAAGTAGCTTAAATGAATCTCAGAACAAAGCTTAAGAATATTTAAAAGAATACAAAAATATCCAGCATACAACACAGTAAAATCAACAATGTCTGGAATGCAATTAAAAATTACCATATTGCAAAGAAGCAGGATAATACTACACATATCTGGAGAAAAATCAATCAAAAGAAACACACAGAAGTAATACAGATGATAGAATTAATAAACAAGCACATTTAAAAGGTTATTATCTTACATTCTCTGTGTTCTAGAAGATAGAGGAAAGTAAAACTTTAAGGAGAGGCATGTAAGATAAAAAGACTCAACTGAATTTGTGGATGTAAAAAATACTATGTCTGAAATGAAAAATACCTTGGAGGAAGTTAACAGAAAATTAGACACTGCTGAAGAAAAGAAAATAGTGAACTTGAAGACAGAAATAGAAACTATTGTAAACTAAACACAGCCAGGCATGGAGGCTCACGCCTGCAATCCCAGCACTTTGGGAGACCAAGGTGGGCATATCACCTGAGGTCAGAGTTCAAGACCAGCCTGATCAACATGGAGAAACCCCATCTCTACTAAAGATACAAAATTAGCTGGGCATGCCTATAATCCCAGCTACTCAGGAGGCTTAGGCAGGAGAATCACCTGAACATGGGAGGCAGAGGTTGCAGCGAGCTGAGATCACGCAATTGCACTCCATCCTGACCAACAAGAGTGAAACTCTGTCTCAAAAAAAAAAAAAAGAAAAAGAAAAATTAAAAGAAAATGAAACATAGAAAGGAAAAAGAGAAAAACTATAGGGAATATCAATGGGCTGTGAGACAACTTCAAATGGCCTAGTATACATATAATTGGAGTTTCAGAAGAAGAGAGAAAGGATGGACAAAAAATTGCTTAAAGAAATAATGACTTGATACAGTTTGGCTGTGTCCCCACCCAAATCACATAATGAAACATAGTTCCCATAATCCCCAGGTGTCATGGGAGGGACCTGGTGGGAGATAATTGAATCATGGGGGTGAGTTTTTCCCATACTGTTCTTGTGATTATGAATAAGTCTCATGAGATCTGATGGTTTTATAAAAAGGCAGTTCCCCTTCACACACTCTCTTGTCTGCCACTATGTAAGATGTTCCTTTGCTCTTCCTTTGCCTTCCACCATGATTGTGACACCTCCCCAGCCATGTGGAACTGTGAGTCCATTAAACCACTTTTTCTTTATAAATTACCCAGCCTCAGGTATTTTTTCAAAGCAGTATGAAAACAGACTAAAACATGACTGAAAATTATCTAAATTTTACCACAAATTCATCCATAAATTCATTGTAATCCTAATCAAAATGTCAACAGGATTTTGGGGGTGGAAATTAGCAAGTCAAATTTGTATGAAAATGCAAAGGATCTGTGCTAGCTAAAACAACATTGAAAAAGAACAATATCAGAGAACACATACCATCTAATTTCAAGATGTAGCATAAGGTAACAGTAATCAGGGAGGGGCTTCAAAATGGCTGACTAGAGGTATCTGGTACTCACCTCCTTCATAAAGAACCAAAATAGTCAGCAGATAATCACACTTCAAATGGACCATCTGAGAAAGAACACTTGAATTCAAAAGAGTGGTGACAAGAGATACCTAAAGCAAGAAGGAAAGGTAAGCGAGGCAGCCTGCTTGGCTGGGATTGACTAGGAGCTTGGAGAGACTTCCCAATGCAAAAAAGGGTAAGTGAGTGGCTCCCAGAGGTCCACGTTCCCACTGTAGATGCCTGCATCCTAGCCATGGGAAGGCTCCAAGACTTTCATGAGTCCCTAGACTAACCTCAGGGGTGTGCCTGGAGACCATGTGAAGGAATTGCTCCAGAGAGAAAGCTCACACTGGATCCCAAACACACTCCCAAAACCTAAGCAGCTACAGCAAGGCACTATATTGACAGCCCAGCTCCAGCAGACTGCATTTTACCCGTGGACCCAAGAGCCTCTATAGCTCCACATTTCTTGAACCCCATTGACCTTCCCAGCCCACAGCCACCACCTCAGCCAGGTGCATGGCCTGAAGCCCTGAGCCAGAGCTGAAGCACAAGCCATTGGCAAAGATCTCATTGGCCCCAGCGGCAAAGTCATTGTGCATTTTTATGTGCCCTGAGGAAAAACTTCCCTTCCTGCAGCAGATGCTAATGCAGGCTGACACAGCCAGGTCTAAAGTGTAAGCAAAGTGCATGCTCATCAGCCACCTGCATATGGTTACTGGCACCTAAGTAACCTTGCCTTCCCCAGTAGCAGGGCTGAAGTGCAGCTGCTACCACCACTGCCCAATCATTCCACACTGGTCCTGGGGATCACCCTACCACCTGGGAGCCTGAGGACAGATCCACCTGGCCCAGCTGTGTCCCCACAGTACCCAGACATGCTGTCCAGGGGCCTGAGGACTGCCCAGCCCAATCCACCTCTGTTGTAAGCCTCCTACTGGGGGCCTGCAGTCACGCCTACCCAACCTGCCACTATCACCATAGTAGGCACCCACCCACATGTCCCACCTGCAAGTCTGGGGACTGACCTGCCCAGCTCATCACAGCCACCACAAAAAACAAAATGGACCACTTGGGACCCAGAGGTTAGTCTCAATGCTACTGCTATTGCCCGTGCCACAAATGCTGCCCAGGGGCTCAAGGCCCACCCACCTACCCAACCCACTACTGCTACTACTGGCACCCAAGCAAGCTGCCTACAGACCTAAGAACTAACCCACCTGGACTTATGAACACCAGTGCTAGTGTACACCGTCCTGGAGCCCAAGGACAGACATGTTCAGCCCCTGACTGTAACCACTAGGGCCCAGGAACGGGCCCACCTTATGTCCTTGTCCCCAGCAAAACTTTACCACAGCCTCCACTAACAACCACACCCTAAGCTACTGAGGAAATCACAGACACAACTAATGCTGTTTACAGCTGAAATAAATCATACCAAAGACTATGCTACTACTACACATGCCCAGAATCAAAGCCAAAGTACCTTTCCAATCAGCACCATGGATACTGCTTCAGGAAAAATTACCCTCTGCCCCTCAAAAGCAAATGTGAAAAATTGAAAAAGTGACTGTAACCCCAGATGTGCAGATAACAATATAAGGACACAGGCAACATGAAACAAAAAAAAGGAAATATTATACCTCCAAAGGAACACAGTAATTCTTTGGCAACAGATCTCAATCAAAAATAAATTTATGAAATGCCATACAAATGGTTCAAAATAATGATATTAAAGAAGCCCAGTGACATACAAGGGAATTTTTTAAAATACAAATAAATCAGAAAAAGAACTCAGGATCTGAATCAAAGAGATAGCTATTATTAAAAAGAACCAAACACAAATTCTGGAACTAATGAAATCATTAAAATGCAAAATACACTGGAAAGCTTCAACAATAGACTAGATTAATCAGAATAAAAAAACTTTAGAACTTGAAGACAGATCTTTTGAAATAACCCAGTCAGACAAAACTAAAGGAAAAAAAATGAATTAAAAAGAATGAACAAAGCTTATGTGACATATGTGACACCATAAAGTGAAAAACTATTTGAATTTTTGATGTCCCAAAAGGTGAAGAAAAAAACAAAAGGGATAGAAAACCTATTTAACAAAGTAATAGATGAAAACTTTCCAAGTCCAGCAAGAAATTTAGACATCCAGATATAGGAGGCTCAGTGACCCCTAAATAGATACAATGCAAAAAGGTCTTCTTCATGACACATTATAGTCAAATTGTCTAAAGTCAATGAAAAAGAGAAAATTCTAAGAACAACAAGAAAAAAGGGTTTAGTCACCAATAAAGGAACTTTCATCAAACTAACAGCAGACTTCTTGGGAGAAACCTTATAGGCGAGGAAAGAATGGGATGACACAGTCAAAGTGCTGAAAGAAAAACACTGCCACACAACAATATTGTAGCAGTATAATTATCCTTCACAAATGAAGGACAAATAAAAATTTTCCCAGATAAGCAAATGCTGAGGAAATTTACCACCACTAGTCCAGCCTTATAAGCAATGCTCAAGGGAGTCCTAAACCTGGAAGTGAAGAATGACATATACCATCTTGAAAACACACAAAAATATAACATTCACTGGCAAAGCAAATACACAAATGAGGAGGAGAAAAGACTCAAATGGTACCACCAAAGAAAATCAGCAAACCACAAAGACAATAAATAAGAGAAAAAGAAAGGAATAAAAATACACAAAACAACCAGACAATTAACAATATGATAGGAACAAAACCTCACATATCAACAATAACCCTTGGTGTAAATGGATGAAATTCTCCACTTAAAAGACATAAACTGGCTGAATGGATTTTAAAAACATGATCCAAGTGTATGCTACCTACAAAAAACATGAACTTTACCTAAACAATCACACACAGACCAAAAGTAAAGTGATAGAAACAGATACTTCATGCAAACAGTAACCAAAAGTGAGCAGGAGTAGCTTTACTTATGTCTGATAAAACAGATTTAAGTCAAAAGAATAAAAAAAGTTCATGATAAAGAAAACAATCCAGCAAGAGAATATGACAATCCTAAATATTTATGCACCCAATGCTAGAGCATTCAGATTCATAAAGAAAATATTACTAGATCTAAAGAAAGAGATAGACTCTAAAACAATAACAGTGGAGGAGTTCAGCCCTCTACTGTTAGCATTAGACAGATGAGCTAGACAGAAAGTCAACAAAGAAACATTGAATTGAAACTGCATATTAGACCAAATGGATATAACAGATATTTACAGAACATTTCATCCACCAGCTACAGAGTACACATTCTTCTCATTAGCACATGGAACATTCTCAAGGATGGCCCATGTGTTAAGACACAAAACAAATCTCAACAAATTTTTAAAAATCAAAATCATATCAAGTATTGTCTCAGACTATAGTGACCTAGAAATCAATAATAAGAGGAACTTTGGAGACGGTACAAATACATGGAAATTAAACAACATGCTCCTGAAAAACCACTGGATCAAGGAGGAATAAAGAAGGAAGTCAAATAATTTCTTGAAACAAATGACAATTGAAACACAATATACTAAAACCTTTGGGATACTGCAAAAGCAGTGTTGAGAAGGAAGCTTATAGCAATAAACGTGTACATCAGAAAATAAGAAAGATTCCAAATAAATAGTCTAATGATGCCCCTCTAGGAACCTAAAAAGCAAGAAGAAGCCAAACCTAAAATTAGTAGAAGAGGAGATACAATAAAGATCAGAAGAGAACTAAATGAGATAGAGACCAAAAAAGGGTCAATGAAAAGTTGGTTTTTTGAAAAGATAAAATTGATAAACCAATAGTCAGCGTGACCAATAAAAAAACAGAGAAGACTCAAATAAATAAAATCAGAAAATAAAAAGGAGACATTACAACTGAACCACAGAAATAAAAAAGATCAACAGAGACTATTAAAGCAACTATACACTGATAAACTAGAAAACCTAAAGGAAACAGACAATATCTGAACACATACAACATACTAAGATTGGATCAAGAAGAAATATTAATAGAAAACCTGAACAGACCAATAACAAGAGATACCCCCTTTGCAGATGATATGATCCTATAACTAGAAATACCTAAAGAGTCCACCAAAACACTCTTAGATGTAATAAATTTAGTAATGTTGCAGGATATAAAATCAACATACAAAAATCAGTAGCATTCTTGTTCACCAAAAATAAACCAGCTAAGAAAGAAATCAAAAAGGCAATCCAATTTATAATAGCTATGAAAATTAAAATACAATGCCTAGGAATAAATTTAACCAAGGAAGTGAAAGATCACTACAAGGAAAACTACAAAACACTGATTTAAAAAATTGAAGAGGACACAAACAAATGGAAACATATTCCAAGCTCATGGATCAAAAGAATTAATATCATTAAAATGACCATATTGCCCAAAGCAATCTACAGATGTAATGCAATCCCTATCAAAATACAAATGTCACTTTGGGCAGAATTCTGAAACATAACCCTAAAATTAATATTTGACCGAAAAAGAGCTCAAATAGCCAAAGCAATCTTGAGCAAAAGAAACAAAGCTGGAGGCATCACATCACCTGACTTTAAAATATATTACAAGGTTATAGTAACAAAAACAGCATGGTATTAGTATAAAAACAGACATGTAGACCAATGGGACAGAATTGAGAATCCAGAAATAAGTCCATATATTTACAGCAACTGATTTTCAATAAAGGCGCCAAGAACATACATTGGTGAAAGGACACCCTCTTTAGTAAATGATGCTAAGAAGATTGGATATCCATATGCAGGCCAAGGTTTTATGGCTAAGACCTCAAAAGCATAGGCAACAAAAACAGAAACAGACAAATGGGACTATAGTAAACTAAAAAGCTTCTGCACAGCAAACAATCAACAGAGTAATGAGATAACTTGTCAAAATGGGAGAAAATATTTTTAAACTATTTATTGAAAAAACTATTAAACTAAAATTAAAGTGCTCATCTAACAAGGGACTAATGTCTAGCATATACAAGGAGCTCAACTCAGCAACAAACAATTCCATTAAAAAGTGGCAAAGGACAGGAATAGATATTCTCAAAAGAAGACATACAATGCACAACAGGTATATGAATAAATGTTCAACATCACTAATCATCAGGGAAATGCAAATTAAAGCCACAATGAGGTGTTATCTTACCCCAGTTAGAATAGCTATTATGAAAAAGACAAAAAGTAACAGATGCTGGCGAGGATGCAGAGAAAAGGGACTCTTATACACTGTTTGTGGGAATGTAAATTGGTACAACCATTATGGAAAATGAATATATTTCTCAAAAAAAAAAAACCCACTAAAAATAGAATGACCATAAGATCCAGCAATCCCATTACTGGGTATTTATCCAAAAGAAAAGAAAACAGTACATCAAAGGGAGGTATGCACATGCATGTTTATTGTAGCACTATTCACAATTCACAATAGCCAAGATATGGAATCAACCTAAATGTCCATCAACAGACAGATGGATAAAGAAAATGTGGTATATATACATAATGAAATACCATTCAGCCATAAAGAAAGAATAAAATCATGTCATTCGCAGCAACATGGTCAGAACTGGAGGTCATCATGTTAAGTGAAAAAACCAGGCCCAGAAAGACAATCACCACATGTTCTTACTCATATGTGAGAGATAAAATAGTTGATTTCATGGAGATAGAGAATAGAGTGATAGATACCAGAGTCTGGGAAAGGTTTGTGGGTAAGAGGTGATAAGGAGAGATTGGTTAATGGGTACAGACATACCATTAGTTAGTTAGAGAGAGAAGTAAATTCTAATGTTTAATAGCAGAGTAGGGTAACTATAGTTAACAAAATATTGTATATTTCAAAATAGCTAGAAGAGAGGACTAGAAAAATTCCCAACACATAGAAATGATAAATACTTGAAGTGATAGACACCCCAAATACCCCGACTTGATTATTATACATTCTGTGCACATAACAAAATATCACATGTACCCCAAAAGTGTATACAAATATTATAAATCAATTAAAATGTTTTTAAAATTAAAAATAAAGCTACAGTAAGCAAGGCAGTGTGGGTCACACAAAAATAGATATATTAACAAATGAAACATAAAAGAAAGTCTAGATATAGACCAACACACATGTGGTTGATGGATTTTTGACAAAGGAACCAAGGCAATTCAATGAAGAAAGGAGAGCCTTAGAACAACTTGTATAAGAACAATCAGATACCATGGGAGAAAAAAAAAAAAAAAAAAGCCTTGACCCTTATCTCATCTTACCTCATACCATATATAAAAATTAATTTGAAACAGATAATAGACCCAAATGTAAGAAGAGCTAAAACTATGGAACTTGTAGAAGAAAAAAACACAAACCATTAAAAATACACAATAAATTCAACTTCATCAAAATTTAAAATATTTGCTCTTTAAAAGACACCCATGGAAATAAAAAGGCATGCTACAGACTCAGAAAATAATTGTAAAACATCTGACAAAGAACTTGTACCAAAAATATGTAAAGAACTCTTACAACTCAGTAATAGGAAGACAAACAATCCAGTTTAAAAAATAAGAAAGTATTTGAGCGGAAGTATTAAAGAAGATATCCAAATGTCAAGTGAATGAAAATATATTCAATAGTATTCGTTGTTAGAGAAATACAAGTGAAAATTACAATGAGAAACCACTACACTTTCACAAGAATGGCTAAAATTAAAGCGCCCATATCAAGTGTTAGCATGTGCAGGAACTGAAACTCTCAGAGGCATTTCTGGTGAGAATACAGTAAGGCATAGTCACTTTGCACAACAGTTTGGCATATATTTGGAAAGTTAAGCATTCGTCTACCATACAACTTATCTATTCTACTCCTAGGCATTTACCCAAAGAGGAATTAAAATACATTTTCACACAAAGATTTATGCATAAATGTGCATAACAGCTTTATTTGTCAGAGCCCCAAATTGGAAATAACCCAAATGCCCATAAACAGATGAATTAAAAAATACATTGTGATATATCCATACAGTGGAATACCACTCAAAAGGGAGTAACTGTTGATATGTGCAGCAGCATGGAGGAATATTAATATCAAAATGATTATGCTGAAAGAAGCCAGATAAATAAATATATATACTTTATTATCTCATTTATTAAAATTTCTAGAAAATGCAAATTAATCTATATTGACAGAAACCAAATCATTGTGTGCTTGGGGGTGGAGCATAGGGGTAAAGAGGGAGGGAGGAGGGGATTTACAAGGGCCTGAGCAATCTGTTGGGGGTGATGGATACATTTATTATCTTGATTGTAGTTGTGGTTTCATTGGCATATACATTTGTCTAAACTCATCAAATTGCACACTTTAAGTATGTACAACTTCTTTTTTATCAATTCCACCCCAATAAAACTGTAAATAATAAATAACTTTTGCAAAAATGACGGAAAAAACAGGGGATGTTACGTGTTCATTTCCAGAACACCTGGCCAGGATCTGGCTGCCCAACCACACTTTCCTGTGAACCTACATTCCAGTTTGGCCATAGCTGGTCTTACTGATTCGCAGCTAGAGCCGTAACCTTGACTGTTGAAGTCTTGACACCTGAGACGAGACCATGGGTTTGAGCAGCGGTCACAGTCCCACACTCTGGTGGGGACACCCTCTTCTCTTCCTGCCATTTAACCTGCTTGGTGATGGACTAATGGTAAGAAATAAATAAAAGGAAAGGCTCATGGGGTGTCTCAGGCACCGATGACAGCTGCACAAAAAACTGCTGTGGTTATGAGACGTTCAACATGATCAGCCCCTTGCTTGCTCATTTCAGGCCCAAAGCCCACACTACCTCCTTTTATAACCTTTAATATCCCTCGGAAACCCTCTCCCTTTACATTCTCCATCTCTTCCCTGGATCATCTCCAGAGGGGTTCGTGATTGGGTTACATACAAGTTTCCGAGGCTGCAACTTCCTTTCAGTCATAAATCACCTCTTACACACTCACTTTTTCCTTCTCATTGTTCTTCTGTATGAATAGCCCCAAATCCTGGGAGCATTTGAGAACTGTTCCAATTTTGGTTTGAAAATCAATTTGGAAGCTAATGGTTGGCTTTGCTTAGACCTCCAATCCCTCTGGGAAGGCCAGTTCCTACAAATTGGCCAATCCAGGGATGGGGGGCTTCTCTTGAAATGCCGGATACTTTGGTCTCAGTGTTTTTCTTCTACCCCGTCTCTAAAATTAAAAAGTTAATTCTGGGTGAGGGGTGGGGGAGTAGGGGGAACTTAATGCCTTCTGTTGTAGGAGTTGGTAGATAATTTTTTAAATGGTCCATTTCATGGTGGTCAAATTCTATTATGAAAGAAGAATAAAAATGAAATTACCTTGTGTTTGTTAAAAGGCTCTGATGTTCTTCTCAATTTTTTGGAAACTTCTTTCTCCTAAATAAGTTCTGCTTCCTCCATAGGCTGCTGACCTCCCGCGGGGAAAGTGAGAAAGTGTCAGGTTCATCAAATGGTGATGGGGCAGGGCTCCCCGCCAGACGGGAGCAGGGACCCTCTGCTGGTTAACAGGCCTGCCCCCAACATCGGCCAGCTGGGATATGCATTCAGGGATAAAGGAAACAGACTCTTGGTTGGGTTTCTTCAGGAAGACAAAAGAGGAACATCTCACATACAGCACATTGACTTATCTGGTCTGTACCCCAAACCAGAGCAAGAAATGGAACTGATGATGTGCAAACCTAGAGGCTGACACACCAGGCCAGAAAAGACTCAGCCAAGAGCACCATGGCCAGCCTTCTAGAGAGCCTACTACATAAAGGAAAAAAGGCTAGCACAGTGTCCATCAGCTTATCAGTGACAAACTTCCCAGCTCCAGGTCTGGGCTTGTCTGAGCACACCTGTGAATTGCAAGCTTGACCCCAAGCTTAAAAGGCATTCATTTTCCTTTCTCTAGCTCCTTCAGCCCTTATTCCACCGTCTGATGTTAGAGTTGGGTTTTTCATCTTTCCCCACACAGCTGGCTAGGAGCTGGCTACCCCCTGGGCACCCACTTCATGTATCCCAACACTGACCCCCAAGCCATTCATCTGTGCCATGACGGCAGGCTCCAACCTCTCAGCCAAGGGTGAGGCTCAGGTATACCAGGGATGAATCATTTATTTAGGCGTGGCTTCATAAAACTCCCTTTCTGAGATGTCATCAACATTTCAAGAGGCTGATAAAGTCTCTTGCATCTGGGGAGGGAGGCTATTAATCTATTCATTAGTATGAGACAATGTCTCTTTTGAATCTGATACATCTAATTGTGGAAGAGAACAAAGACTGACAATTACAGACAGAGACAGGCAAAGAGCATCTGCTTCCATGACGTCAGTACTTCTTCCAGGAGACTCGCAAAACGTTGAATGCTTCCTCCCAGCTCTACCGAGTGAGACCCCTTTCAGGACAAAGCAATGATAACGAGAGGCTAATATTTACTGCACACCATGCAAAGCACTGAACATATACTATCTGATTTAATTCTCACCATACTAAGAAGAATTGAGTTGAATATCTTCATACTACAACTGAGGGAACTGAGGCTCAAAATGATTAAGTGGTTTGCCTAGAGTGATATAGCCAGTGAGCAGCAGAACCAGGACTCTACCAGAGCCTGCTGGTTGCAAAGCTCATGCTCCAACCCTCCACTCTGTGTCCATCCCTGGAAAAGACTGCAGCAGGGAGCCCTAGAACCAGATCTGGGAGGTCTCTAGCCAGCAGTTCTATTTAAAAACTGAAAAGAGCTTGCACAATGGATCATTTGTCTATGTTCCGCAGAAAGCCCCCTAGCTCTATGCCGGGTGAGACAGCTTGACTTGCTAGCTGGTCAAGAAACCAGAAAGGCTGGCCTGCTTGATACTCCCTGTTCACACCTGAGACTCAGAAAAGTTAAGGGACTCTCCAAAGTCACAGAGCTTTGTAAGTGGCAAAGCTAAGACTCAAATTCAGGTCTACTGCCCTGAAATCTGGGATGACTTGAAAAACTTATCTACAAAGGCTTCTACAACAGTTTACTAAGAAACTCGCAGTTAATTGATCTCTAAATTGCAGGGACATCATTCCAGTCATCAAGGGAGGGTCTGCAAAGTACCTATGCCTGTTTGTGGGTAGGAAACTGCTCTCTGCTAGGCTTGATCTCACCATCATGGAGCCCAGAGACCTCTAATTCTGGAAAGAAATTAATGATTGGGGCTCCAGCCTCAAGCACAGCATGCTGCCTCCTCAGCATAGGAGGGGAGCAGGGACTTGCGTTGCCATCTCATCCCTCAGCCTCGGGCACCATTGCCCAGGGACCACAGACTCTGAGACATACCTAGAGCAGTACACTCACCTCTGTGCATGAGGCTGTTCATTGCGAACTCAGAGTCTCCCTGCGGGGTGGCTTTTTGCTAGCTGTGAGGCACATTCTTGGACAGCACACAGGCAAGCCAGAGTTCCTGAGAGTGAAGGCTCTTAGAAGCGGCCCTCAACTAATGACAGATGGTGGGCACAGTGATAAAATCTCCAGCTGCTTCACCACTCAGTTAGGATAACTCTGAGCCGTGGTCTATGTTGTCACACTGAGCTCCCCAGTGGAAGTGACATCCAGTTGCCCACAGAGGAAGTTTGCTCGATTATGTGTCTCTGCTTGGGTTCCATCCCTTCCCTTCTGTTTCACATCCCTCCCTCCGATCAGTGCTTCTTGGCATCACTTCCCAATAAGCTACTTGCACCCAAATCCTTGTCTCCAAGTCTGCTGGTGGGAGAACCCAAGAAGGCAACCCCTATCCAGAAGTGTTCTCTCCCACCTCCAGGCCCCACAGCATCTCCTGTAAGCCTCTCTTCCCAGGATGCACGACAGAGGCTGAATGCTCAGGCTGGGGAGAAGACAGGTCTGGGTTTAGATATCAGATAGATTCTTTGAAGCCCATGTTATCCTAAGTACATAAACTGGCCTCTCATGGCCTATTTCTTCAAAGCTAAAATGTAACAAGTGCATTGACATTACAGAACAGGTGTGGTGTGTGTGTGTATGACAGAAACTTAGCACTGTGCCTAGCACATCCTGAGTGCTCACTGAAGGATAGCTGTCGTTATGATTATTACAGACATTCTCTGTTATTAGAATAACCCAAACACTTGTCTTCCCTCCCTCACTGAGCTATGACATCTCTGAAGTCACACACCATGGGTATTTTATCTTTGCCTTTCCCAGAGAGCCTCTTCCAGAGCTGATGCTCATTATATACCTATTGTGTTAAGTTGCTTTGTTTAATCTTTGCATTATCTATTTCTGGATGAAAGCGAGGAAGACATGCTAATTATCCTACGTTGCTGGCTTAGGGAACAGAGCCCCTAAAGAACTTTCGGCCTTTTTTAATTCTTCATCCCCTGTTTGCTGCTCTGTGCAAGTCCGTAGGTCAAAGGTGGCAGCTGTGATTGATGTTCTGGGTTATGATGTTGCTTTTCATACATTTGTTTGTCTCACGCTAAACAGTGAGTCCTTCAAGAACAACATCAGTGCTTATACATATCCATGTTCCACTATGTCAGGCCCATGTAGGTGCTCAATAAATGTCTTCTAATTGACTAAAATTATTTGATATGAGTATATCAAATAGCACCAGGTAGCTGCTAATAAACTCAAGTCACTGACAACTGGATGTAACCAGAGCCTGACTAAACTGATGCTTGCAAGAAGACATTTCAGAAATTAGAAGGTGGCAGGTTGTCACTACTATTTCAACTTCACTTTTCTAGATATATTTTATGGATGTAAGGTTACATTTAATTTTGCTGCATGTATAAATAGCTCATATTCATTTTAGATCCATAAGTCTTAGACTTCTCAGCTTATAAGACCCTGAGTTTTGATCATTTGGTCATTATGATGAAATCTCTGGCCTCTTGTTAGTGCCAATATTTATTAGTTGAGATTTTAACCACGAGATTAGGAATTAACCCAACCACCATTCATGATTGCTTATTAGGTATTATGACATCTCGGAGTGTGAATGAAGCCCTTTCTTGGCCCTGGAAAGCTCTTCCATTGTACTCTTGCACTGGCTGCTACAACTTTCAGAGAGGCCAGGACTATGTCTTCACACCCCAGAAATTTCTAAATAGATTTTATACTCAGGAAAGAGCAGTCACAAAGCCCATGCACTTAGTTCCACAGGTGAGACTAAGGCGTCGTGCCTGGGTCAAAGTAGGAAGTGATGCAATGTTTGTAGAGTGAGTGAACAATCTTTTTCCCTCCTGAATGCCTGTGAAAACATTACTACTTGAAAGAAACAATGAAAGTGTTTCACCAACTGGACAGAACTTTTAAATGACAGGATTCTTTATGGCCTTATGTCGTTCATTCAAAGGTTTTTATTTGTCACAAACTGTGTGTGCTAGATGCTGTCAACCAACAAGAGGCAAAAGACCAGACAGCAAAGCAGTAAGACAAGGTATTTATTGGAGTCTTAGGAATTGCAATTTGGGAGACACAGATTCAGCTCAAAGTCAAATTATATTCCAAAGAGAGGGAAGGTAGTAGGAGGTTTTTAAGAGAAAATAACAAGAAAGCTAAGGGTGGTTACACAAGTTGTTTTGAAAGGATTATTATTGGTGGAGACAGCTTGCTTAGCACATGAGCCCATAGCTCACTGGTTGTTACTGTTCAGGAGTTGCAGCGCTGGTGAAATTCAGCTGTTTTCCAGGATGTTGTGGTCATTGTACTTTGGCCCACTTCAAAGGTTCAAAGCAAGTTTCTGTTTTGTTTCGCCAGTTTGCAGGACATGCAGGCAGTCCTTTTTAGAAGGGGCTTTTAACTCCATTTTAGAGCTCTGAACCAGAGTGGTACCATTTTGTATATCCCATTTCACAATGCCAAGCAGAGTGCTTTTAGAACACAGAGTGGAAGATGCATAGGTACAGGCTCATAGAGGCAAGGGCAGCACAGGCTCAGAGATGGAGAAGTATGGGCATGTTCCAGAACATGAAACAGGAGATTGGCCAGAGCTCAGAGCGAAGTAAATAAAGCTGAGATATGGAAAAAGCCAAACACCATTCCACGTACTCCTTTTAAAAAGCCAGAAAATATCCCACACCCATTAGAAAGATTCCATTCCCAAATGATTATACTTTTCCAAAATCTGCTCAGAGGGCTAATATTCTGTATTCTGGGAAATCTGTTCATGGTAAACCTTATTCCTGTAATGCTGGATCAGTGAGGCATTGTTCCCATCGAATCTCCTCCCACGTTTCCCGATAGCCACCACCCTACACCCTTGGTCCTCCAAAATGAGCAAGGTAGGGAGAGGAAAATAGCTTTCCTTTTCTAAATAAGCAGCAACTACAATCCCCAGATTCCTTACAACTCTCAGTTGGGTTCCTAAAATACAAGTTCCTTCCCCTAAACTCTTTCTCTCTCTCTCTGATGCCCTCAACCACAGGCTTCTATTAGAAATCAAAGCTTTTCCAAACCTTCCTAGGACCCTCATGTCCCAGAGTGAGAGCCTAGTTTTCAGCTGTGGCTATAAGTTTGTCCCTGCTTCTAGAAGTTCCCCCAAGACTACAGGAAAACATCTGAGGAGCAGAAGGATGTAGGCCAGGAGTGATTAGAATTGGGTTTCAGTCCTTACCCTAGCCTGCTGAGTTCTTCCTGAACATAAGCTCTTTATGTGAAAGATATCTGAAGAAAGAAGATCCCCAGGGTATTTTATTGAAAAACCATATCATTATTTCCTGGTCTAAAATGTACAGATTGCTAAAAATAGCCCTCTAATAAATGGAGAAGTTTTCCTCCAGTGGTTCAGTGCACTTAAATACATAGTCTCACCAGATCCCTGGGGTAGAGGCTGTTTCCCCCACTTTGCGGATGGGACACTGAGACATGAAGTTATGAGAGCTGGCCAGGGTCTTAGTGAATGGTGGCAGAGCTGGTCAGGATCCTGGTGTCCTGGAGGGTCCACAGAAGGACCTTGTGTTACAGACAGTTCACCTCTGTCACTGGTTCATGGCACAGGATGACCGTTATATGCTCAAGGAGTAAAATCACACGCTGGAGTTTCACCTAACAGTGATGGTGCTCACAGTGGGTTCAAGGCATTATGTCTTCAAGGAGAGTTCACATTAGACAGAAAGAGGAAGAAATTACCCAGATAAGTATTCTATAGAGCAGACCTATGAAAGGTCCCATGAAAGGGCCAAAGTGTGGAACCTGGAAGAAGAGAGAGAGCCCACATTTCATCATATTGGGAGCAAAGAGGCCTCATGGAAGCTCAGAAATCTTGGAGGCAGGACTCAAGGATGAATCAGATTTTTTTTTTTCAAAAAAAAATAACAAGAGTGTTTAAGAAAATTTAGTATCAAAAACTCATTTATCAAAGCATACAAAAACATAAATTGGGGAAAGGACACCTTATTTAATAAATGGTGCTGGGAAAACTGGCTAGCCACATGTAATAGAATAAAACTGGATCCCTGTCTCTCAACTTATACAAAAATCAACTCAAGATGGATCAGAGGCTTAAATCTAAGCCCTGAAACCATAAAAGTTCTAGAAGATAATCTAGGAAAAACTATTCTAGACATTGGCAAAGAATTCATGACTAAGATCCCAAAGCAAATGTAAAAATAAAAATAAAATAAACAAAAATAAATAAATGAAACCTAATTAGACTAAAAAGCTTTTCTACAGCAAAAGAAATAATCATCAGAGTAAACAGACAATCCACAGAATGAGAGAAATTATTTGCCAACTATGCATCCAACAAAGGACTAGTATCCAGAATCTACAAGGAACTCAAACAAATTAGCAAGAAAAAAACAAATAATCCCATCAAAAAGTGGGCAGACGACAAGAACAGACATTTATCAAAAGAAGATATACAAATACCCAAAAAACATGAAAAAAATGCTCAACATCACTAATCATCAGGAAAATGCAAATTAAAACTACAATGAGATACCACCTTACTCTTGCAAGAATGGCCATTAATAAAATGTCAAGAAACAATAGATGTTAGCATGGATGTGGTAAAAATGAAATGATTATACACTGCTGGTGGGAATGTAAATTACTACAACTTCTATGGAAAACAGTATGGAGATTTGTTAAAGAATTAAAAGTAGATCTACCATTCAATCCAGCAATCCCACTACCAGGTACTTACCCAAAGAAAAATAAGTCAGTATATCAAAAAGACACTTGCATGTGTGTGTTTAATGCAGCACAATTCACGATTGCAAAGATATGGAACCAACCTAAGCACCCATCGACCAATGAGTGGATTAAAAAAATGTGGTTTATATACACCATGTAATACTACTCAGCCATAAAAAAATAATATCTTTTGCAGCGACTTAGATGGAGCTGGAGGCCCTTATGTTAAATGAAATAGCTCAGGAATGGAAAATTAAATACTGTATGTCTTCATTTATAAGTGGGAACTAAGCTATGGGTGTGCAAAGGCAAACAGAGTGATATAATGGACTGCGGAGACTCAGGAGGGGGAAGTTGGGGCTGTGGAATGAAAACCTACATATTGGGTACAATGTAAACTGCTGGGGTGAAATCTGACTTCACCACTATACAATTCATTTATGTAACCAAAAATCACTTGTACCCTAAAAGTTATTGAAATAAAAGAAATTCATAATCCTGCTTCCCATTATAACAGAGGTCCATTCTAGATCAGTCCATGCTCAACACTGGAATGTAGACATGTTTGGGCTAGAGAGCTGGGGGTAGGTCGCCAGGGTCCATTTGCCCAAGAGATATGGGAACTTGCTGGGACAGCATCAGGCACAATGTGCTGGATCAGTGACAAAGCCAAGGTGGTCAGAATGATGAGTCTGTCACCGTATCTGTCTCTTGGATTTGAGGCCCAGCCCAGCCTTCCATGGGTTCCTACTTAAGTGGCAAAGAGCAATTTTACTAAAATCACATGTCCATGGTTCTGCAGAGAACGGAATAACCTGAATTTTATTCAGTGGGCAATGGGAAGTCATGGAAAAATTCCTAGCAACAGAGAGGGAGGACCCAAGGGCTGACTCTTGACTGCAAAGAGCACAAAGAAACTGTGGCACCCTGAGGCTTCCCACAGATGCAGTGCCACATCAAGACCCCAATGACCCATGTGCCTGGTGCAGGACATCAGTGCTTGGCATGTGGCTCATGTATGGGTATCACCAAGCCTGACAGGTGTCTGAGGCCAGGGCAGATTCCATGGGAGGGGCACTTGTCTGTCATGAGATTTCTTTTTGTGAGGCCAAAAGGGCTCCCAGGAATTTCTGGGGCCAGAATCTTGTGATAACAGGTGGAGGTAAGAGATAACCAAATGCAGTCTGGTCCTGTAAAAAGTGGTCACGCTTTAAACCCCACACAAGAGTAGCCCACAGAAACACAGCTTACATAACTATGTTCATTTTTTGTGTACCTGTTCCAGTCCTCATTCACTTGCACACATAACAATCATGGTGTATACTTTCCTGTAATTTGCTTTTATTTCAAATGTATTACTATATTACAAATCAGGGATGAAGAGATATGGGAGAAGGATTTCCATGCAGATGAAACAATATTACTTTACAGCACCAGTTCTTACCAGGGTATGATTTTTGTCCCCCAGGGGTTGGACCTTTGGTAATGTCTACAGACATTGTTAGTTGTTATTACTGGTGGCAGGGTGATATCACTGGGTAGAAGTCAGAGACGCTACTAAACATCCTGCAATACACAAAATGGCTCCCTCAACAAAAAAATATCTGGCTCAACATGTCAATCATGCCAAGATTGAGAAACTCTGTTTTAAGTACAGAGATCAGAAAGTATGATTACAGGAGTAATTATAAGTAGGCTGATTTGACTTGAATGTAGGATACACGTAG
This sequence comes from Theropithecus gelada, assembly GCF_003255815.1. NCBI lineage: Eukaryota > Metazoa > Chordata > Mammalia > Primates > Cercopithecidae > Theropithecus > Theropithecus gelada. The sequence goes on along the minus strand of NC_037673.1, from coordinate 132,093,841 downwards.
GGAACTCAGAGGAGGGAAACCAGGAAGTTCAGCTGGGGCAAAATCCAAAGAACCTGAATTTTATTCAGTGAGCAATGGTATGTCATAGAAAAATTCTTAGCAACAGAGAGGGAGGACCCAAGGGCTGACTCTTGAGGTCTTTGGCTTGAGTGACTAATTCACAGCACAAAGGATCAGCTTTAGGGAGAAACACATTGGGATGTGAACATTGTGAGCAGTCCTCGGCACAGGGCACCAGACAGAATTGTTCCGAAGGCAGGGGAGAATGTGAGCTGGAACACAGGAGAGAGCTCCTGCCTGGTGCAGGAGATGACACTGAAGCCACCCTAGTGGATATTATTGGGATGTACCTGGAACGTGTACAAGGGGAATTGGAGGAGACTGAGACAAGGACCCTTCAAAGGCAGGAGAGAAAGAGTGGTGACAGAACTGAGAAAGAAGCTGGCAACAGTAGTGTCACAGAAGCAAGGGTGCATCCCTTGCTCCCAAGAGACCTCAGGAGGGAAAGAGGCAGGTCAAAAGCTGCAAGATGGCAAAGAGACTGAGGAAGAGGAGAGCTGGGGGAAGCTCACCCCTGCCTTCACCAGGAAGAGCCAGGATTTGAACTCAGGCCTGCTGGCCCCAGGCCCAGGGGTCTCCCCGTTGGCTGCATCTCGCTGTATTAGGACCATGCAGACCCACGGATGGGCCTCTTATTTGGACACAGGGACTAGCGGGAGTTGCACCGTCACAGACACAGAATGACGACTAACAGTTACCAGAACAGAAAGAGTTTAGGGTCACATGGAAGCTTTCTTCTTTCTTCCAATATGAGCTGCAGGCCCTCTGGGGACTGCAGTGACTGCTTCTGCAGCAAAGTCTTTAAGTTAAACAAATAAATACTGCTTACCTCCTCCTGTGAAGCTCTCAGTGGTGAGCTGAGCCGGGCAGGCAGCATTTCCTGGCCAGGGGGTTACCAGGATCCTGATTTCATGAGATGCAGATGGCAAATAAACCTCGGAAGAGATGCTCCACCATTCTAATGATTAGAGAAATGCAACTTGAAACAAGCATAGGATGTTATCTTTCCCCTAGCAGTCTGACAAAAATCAAAAAGCTTGTTAATAGCTTGCCCCAGCAGGGGTAGGTGTGTGGAGGGGATTCGTATGCATTGCCAGTGGAAGATTAATAGTGTGGGGTATGATCTTTTCATAGAGCACCACCTGTCAAAAACATATATGCATATATGCATCTACCTTTTGCTCTGGTGATGCCACTCTCAGGCATCTATCCTTGAGAATGTTAACTGCAACCTGTAAAGGTAAAAACTTGGACACAAACTGAATGTTCATCAGTGAAGCACGAGTCAACTATACTGTGGTATATCCACACTGTAGGATGTAGCTGTTAAGAATAATGAGGCAGGTTCCCAGGTTAATATGGTCAAAAGGTTTAAAAGTCCAGGATTTATTCTGAAGTGAGACAAGCAAGTTGAAGTAGTGAGGCAATGTGCATAGTATGACTTATTATTGTTTATATATGAATGTACACTGTGCACCCCTAGGGAGAGTAGGAGAAAAACACACACCGATCAGTTGATAGTGGTTACTCCTTGAGAAAAGGACAGGGGAGGGAAGAAAAGGAGTAAGGCTTTTAGCTTTATACACTGATGTGCCATGTGTATTTTTACAAGAAGGCTGTGTTTTTTTGTGGGATTTAATGCCTGAAAGGTGGCTTTGCAACTGTCTTAGAAAAATCCCAGCTTGCTCACCTTCTCCAAGGCTGCTGGCTCAGACCTGGTAACCATGGCAACCTAGGGCACAAGACTCCATAAAGGGGCATTGTAGAACTGCTCCCTGGGCACAGTTATCATCCCCATTACTGTCACTGATGTAATAAGAGCAGGCCAACCTTTGGCAATTTAGAGCTGCTCCCAGCTACCTGGACACAGGTGTTTTTGCTTCTCTTGTCTGTCTGTGGCTGCTGTCTCTCCCCACATCTGCCTGCCCGGGTGAAAGAAGAGAGGCAGCTGCAGGAGCTGCTGTTCTGGAGGCAGACAGGAAGCTGGTGAGGGAGCTAGGGAACTCCTGAGGCCTGCCTCTTCCTGTAGGAAGCAGCACTACCATAGAGATTTGGGACCAAGGGCACCATCCGCACTCTCACCCATTTCCTTTAGAGCTGTCTGCCTCATTCTCAGAGGTCCAGTCTGGCCCTGGGACTGACAAAGTCAGGGGCATTCCAGAGTCTGAGCCTTGAAACTCAGGTTCACTGCTTTGGGTTCTGTCCAACAGAGCTTCAGACTCATGCCGAGAAAACATAACCAACAATTACTGAGTGCTTACTCTGGCCTGGCACTGTTCTGAGTTCCTGCTGCTCAGAGTGTGGGCTGTGGACCAGCAGCAGCAGCACCCGGTGGCTTGTTAGACATGCAGCATCTCAGACCCCAACTGCTGAATCAGAAGCTGCATTTTAACAAGATCTAGGTAATTTGTATGACACAAAAGCTTGAGAAGCACTGTGCTTCATACTTTAGATCTATTAACTCAGTTAATCCTTTAAACATCTTCTCAGCTGAGTCCTTTTATTATCATCCGCACTTCACATACAAAAGAAACCTGAGTCATAGAGAAGTCAGGTAACTTTTCTTAGGACACACAGCTAGTAATTTTGATAGGTAGAATTCAAACCTAAATAAACTGCCTCTGGAGCCTGCACAGTCAGCCACCATGATGCTGACCTTGTAAACAGCATGGAGAACAGCTTCTTTATCTATCCAAATGGCAGAGGGCTTAGGACACTAGTGAGGAATAAAGTCAACTTCACCAAGACTGACCTGATGAATACCATGTCTTTCAAAAGCATAGAAATGGAGACCAGAGTAGTGGTTGCCAGGAGCTAGGGACAGAGTTGGGTGGGGGTGGATTATGGTGGTGTTCGAACTCTCCTGCATCTTGATTGTGTCATCATTGATATTCTAGTTGTGATATTTCACTATGGTTTTGCAAGATGTTATCATGGGGGAAGCAAGGTAAAGTGTGTAGAGGATATCTCTGTATTATTTTTTACAACTGCATATGAATCTCGAAAAGATTTTAATTTAAAAAACAAAAGCCTCCACAGCTGAAAATTCCAAGCTTAGGACCCCATTAGATGAGCCAACTTTTGTGTATGCACAATTAAAGGCCCAAGGAACGAGTGGAGGCATCCAATATCAAATGCAGCTGTATGCCAAAACCTTTTGTGCTTCAACACTGTTATGGTTTGCCTCTGCGTCCCCACCCAAATTTCATGTTGAACTGTAATTCCCGAAGTTGGGGGAGGGACCTGGTGGGAGGTGATTGGATCATGGGGGTGGATTTCCCTCTTGCTGTTCTTGTGATAATGAGTGAGTTCTTATGCTATCTGGCTGTTTTTTTTTTTTTTTTTTTTTTTTTTTTTTTTTTTTTTTTTTTTGAGACGGAGTCTCGCTGTGTCACCCAGGCTGGAGTGCAGTGGCGCGATCTCGGCTCACTGCAAGCTCCGCCTCCCGGGTTTATGCCATTCTCCTGCCTCAGCCTCCGAGTAGCTGGGACTACAGGCGCCCGCCACCACGCCCGGCTAGTTTTTTGTATTTTTAGTAGAGACGGGGTTTCACCATGTTAGCCAGGATGGTCTCGATCTCCTGACCTCGTGATCCACCCGCCTCGGCCTCCCAAAGTGCTGGGATTACAGGGTTGAGCCACCGCGCCCGGCCTATCTGGCTGTTTAAAAGCATGTAGCACTTCCCCCTTCACTTTCTGTCTCTCCTGCTGCCATGTGAAGACGTGCTTGCTGCCTCTTCACCTTCCACCACGATTGTAAGTTTCCTGAGGCTTCCCCAGGCATGCTTCCTGTTCAGCCTGCAGAACGTGAGCCAATTAAACCTCTTTTCTTTATAAATCACCCAGTCTCAGGTAGTTCTTTATAGCAGTGTGAGAACAGACTAATACCAGAAAATTGGTACCAGAAGGGGGGCATTGCTATAAAGATACCTGAAAATGTCAAAGCAACTTTGGAACTAGATAATGAGCAGAGGTTGGAAGAGTTTGGAGGGCTCAGAAGACAGGAAGATGAGGAAAGGTTTGGAATTTCCTGGAGACTCATTGAATGGTTTTGACCAAAATGCTGATAGTGATATGGACAAAGATGGCCAGGCTGATTACATCTCAGATGAAGATGAGGAACTTACTAGGAACTGGAGTAAAGGTCCCTCTTGCTATGCTTTAGCAAAGAGATTGTCAACATTGTGCCTCTGCTTTAGAGATCTGTGAAACTTTGAACTTTGATAGATGATTTATGGTATCTGGTGGAAGAAATTTCCAAGCAGAAAAGCATTCAAGATGTAGCCTGACTGCTTATAAAAGCCTATACTCATTTTCATAACAAATAAATGACCTAAAACTAGAATTTATATTTAAAAGGGAAGCAGAGCATAAAAGTTTGGAAAATTTGCAGACCGATCACGTTGTAGAAAAGAAAAACCCATTTTACGGGAGAAAAACTCAAGGGAGTGGAATGTTAATAGTCAAGACAATAGGGAAAATGCCTTCAGGGCATTTCAGAGCCTTAGCAGCAGCCCCTCCCATCACAGGCCTGGAGGCGTAAAAGGGAAAAAAAATGGTTTTGTGGGCCAGACCCAGGGCCTCGCTGCTCTGTGCAGCCTCAAGACATGGTGCCCTGTGTCCCAGACACTCCAGCTCCAGCCATGGCTAAAAGAGGCCAAGGTATAGTTCAGGCTGTTGCTTGAGAGAGTGTAAGCCCCAAGTCTTGGCAGCTTCCACGGAGTATTGGGCTGGCAGGTATGCAGAAGGCAAGAGCTGAGGTTTGAAATCTAGACTCCACCTAGATTTCAAAGGATGTCTAGAAGTCTGCTGCAGGGGTAGCCCTCACAGAGAACCTCTACTAGGGAAGTGCAGAGGAGATATGTGGGGTTGGAGCCCCCACAGAGTCCCTACTGGGGCACTGCATAGTGGAGCTGTGAGAAGAGGGCCATAATCCTCCAGATCCCAGAATGGTAGACCCACCAATAGCTTGCACCATGAGCCTGGAAAGGCTGCAGGCACTCAATGCCAGCCCATGAAAGCAGGTGAGAGAAGGCTGTACCCTGCAGTGCCACAGGGATGGAGATGCCCAAGTCCTTGGGAGTCCACCCTTTGCATCAGTGTGCCCTGGATGTGAGACACAAAGTCAAAGGAGATTATTCTGGGGCTCAAAAATTTAATGACTGCCTTGCTGGGTTTCAGACTTGCATGGGGCCTATAGCTCCTTTGTTTTGACCAATTTCTCCCTTTTGGAATGGGAGCATTAACCCTATGCCTGTACCTCCATTGTATCTTGGAAGTAATTAACTTGTTTTTCATTTTACAGGCTTATAGGCAGAAGGGACTTGCCTTGTCTCAGATTAAACTTTGGACCTGAACTTTTGAGTTAATGAGTTAAGACTTTGGGGGATTGCTGGGAAGGCATGATTGTGTTTTGAAATGTGAGAAGGACATGAGATTTTGGAGTGGCCAGGAGCAGAATGATATGGTTTGGCTCTGTGTCCCCACCCAAATCTCACGTCTAATTACAATTCCCAATGTTGGGGGAGGGATCTGGTGGGAGGGGATTAGATCACAGGGGCAGATTTCCCCTTTGCTATTCTCATGATAGTGAGTGAGTTCTCCCTCTGAATTAGGAGTTTTTGTAAAAGATCAGAAGGGTCTACAGTAAAGAGAGGAAGTCCCTGGAGGTCAGTTCATCAGGCTAATACATTCTTCCAGTTGGCTGTCACCCACAGCAACCTGCTCATGGCAAATGCAGGCTGGCAAGTGCTGCTGACACTCCTGCCCAGGGAACATAGAGTAGATACACACAGTCAGCAGCTCTTTATTCAGAGCCCAGTAGGGCCTGTCATGCTAGAGGCAACTCTGCAAAATGAAGATCAAGAGAACTCTCTCGGGACTCCCATCTCCCAGTCACTTTGAACAGCAGTCTGTAACCAACAGTTCCCATTCTGATCACTGCCAAAAGCAACATTACTGTCTGTATACACAAAGAGCAAGGGATAACTGTTGGTTTCCTTTATTCCATAGCTCATGTCCTGGTTATGGCTGCCATGTGCCATAAAAATATGCAAGAGTTTGCATTTCACAAACATTTGACTTTCGTAAGTCCTCATTTCCCACAGAAAGCTCTGTTCTACAGCATTCTGAGGAACATCTGTCACCAAACCAAGGTCTCACCTTGGTCTCTGCAGTAGAAGAGTAAACTGAAAAGAAAAATTCGTGTATTTGGATGTTGGCTCCAAACTCTGTCTGGCCCTGGTCACCTGCTATGTATGATTTAGTTCTGCTTGAACTGAATCATGGTAGAACTAAATTACAGGGTTGGTCAATAGAAGAAAAGTAGCTGGTCTCAGCATCACCTTTGCAACACTCACCCTCTGAGAAGGGTACCTAATATTGTGAGTGCCCATTCAGATGCCCATTGAGGAGGGGTTATACTGGGTGTTCCTGGAGGGTGGAGGGGCAGGCAAGCTGCTCACCCTGAGATGGAGGGTACACTTGTTTCCTAGGGCTGCCATAACAAAGTGTCACCAACTGGGTGGCTTTAAGACAGCATATTATTGTTTCACTATTTAAAAGGCAAGAAGTTCAAGATCAAGGTGTCTGCAGGGCCTTGGTCCCGGGCCTTGGTCCCTCAGAAACATGTGGGGCATTCTTCCTGGCCTCCTCCCAGTTTCCAGTGGTTTGCTGGCAGTGACAGTCCCAGGCGTTCCTTGGCTTGCAGATGGATAACTCCCGTCTCTGCCTTTATTATCACATACCTTCTCCCTGCATATCTCTTCTCCTCTTTTGATAAGGAAATCCAAATTGGGGGCCTACCCTACTCCAGGATGACCTCATCTTAATTTAACTAATTACATCTGCAATTACCCCATTTCCAAATAAGGTCATATTCTGAGGTACTAGGAGTTAGAATTTCAAAATTCTAACTGTTTTGGAGGGGATATAATACCACCCATAACAGAGATGGGGACAGTCCCCAGAACAAGGAGAAGATGGTGTCTCAGGGGTTCCATAATCAGCAAGGTCCAGTGTCCTGGGAGGATGGCAGGAAGTTAGCAGACCTCCAAAGCAGGACACAGGACACAGGAGTCTCAGCTCTTGCAATAACCTAGTGCCCAAGCTGGGTGTAAAAAGAGCAAAGCTGTTCTAGCCAAACCGTGTCAGATTGGACAAGGAGCACATCAGGGTAGCCAGTATGAGGTGGGGACCAGAACACCTTCCCCAGTATGCTGGCCGATGTGGTCCTGAGAACTTTCACAACCCAGGATAGGAGGGGATCAGAGAAGGAGTCCCAAGAGGGACAAAGATCAAATCCCCAGTCTTGAAGCCGAGCTTATTTTAAAAATTAACGTAAACAGAGAGTACTTAAACCCAATTAATGTGATGACTGCAAATTTATAGCTATTCTAAACATATTCCTTCACCTATAGTCACACTCCTTTTCCATGCACTACACAAAGACCACTCCTCAAGATAAGAAAGATATGAGTCAACGTGGCAAATGGGGTCAAAATTGACAGAAAGAGGGCAATCATGCATGTCAGCGGGGAGTAATGATGAACCTGGAGAAACCAGTATTGCTCCAGATCCCCCTCCCAAATCCTTGCAGAAAAGAATATTAATAAAATAAAATTCCAAAATCTGATCCCAGAGCAATAATAGAACACCCATGCCAAACTTCACAGCCGTGGGGAGGATGCACGTAGCTGAGCAATCTGTGGATAGCATTTCTCAACTGAAATTCTTGAAAGCTTGTGGTGCTCAGGCCAAAACGCTCTGGAAACCAAGTCCTGTGGAAAATGCAAACTTTATGAATCACACATGTGGCCACAAAGCCAGCCCTGCAGCTCTGAGTGAAAAGATTTGCACAGAAATCTGTCCCCACACTGAAGACCACCAGGGCTGATGTAGAGCGTACCATGGGCCCTGAGAGGATAGGAAACTCACTCAGCCCTTTGGGGACTTTCTTGGCAAACTCTGGAAGATACAATCCAGTGGAGCTCTGGGTTGGAATTAGATGCGATAGACAAAACGACCACTTCTCACTGGCTGAGTGGTCTGCCTGGAGAAGAAGCCTCCAGGGGGAGAAATGAATCCTTTTCTAGCTACTTCACCTCTTTGTTCCTTCATTTTCTCATCCTTGAGACAGGGAGCACAGAAGAGCACTTATCTCATGGGGTTCTTGTGAGAGTGAAATGAGTTAATACACAGGAAGCACTTAGAAAGCGCCTGGGCCCTCAGAAAAGCCAACGTAAGTTCTCACCTGCAGTGAGCACTCGTAGCAAAGCCGGAGTTTTGGAATCTTCCCCTGAAGTTGCATCTCTTCCAGCACTCCCCCTCAATTTTCATTTTTACTTTATAGATCTCGGATTCCCTTCCCGCTTTGTCTCCCAACAACCTATTCGCAATCTGGAGTGCTTCCCACTCAATGTCATAGGACCTAAGGACAGGAAAGGCCCTGCTAGGTCCCCCAGCTTCCGCCTCTGCCCCAAGGCACAGCTCTGTTCACACTGACTCCGACAGATGGATGTCGTTTCAATACAGGAAATATTTATTGAGCATCCACTCTGGGCCAAGCCTTATGCTCGGCACTGCTAGGAATACACACAGGAGAGGGGCAGGCCGAGTTCCCGCAGTCTATGTGGGAGAACTGGAAACTCCAGCAGCAGCTGATGCTGCAGGCCGCAGGCAGACTTTCTTCTCTGGGAAACCCGTTTCTGCTTTTATGGCCTTTGACTGATTGGACAAGGCCCACCCAGATCACGAAAAGTAATCTCCTTTATGTAAAGTCAACTGACTGCACATGTTAATCACATCTAGATTTGTGTTTGATTAAATAACTCAGTAGTGTAGTACAGCCAAGTTGATACATAAAATCAACCACCACCACAGACTTGTTTGTCCTTGCCCTGCCCACTTTATGTCCAGTGTTTCTTCCTGAGCTGTAGGTCTGTAACCTATAACAACTTCAGGCCCACCATGAGATGCAGAGAAAACAGCTTTCTGTGGAATTCTTCACCAGCTCCCACACTTACATTAGTTTGAATCCCCTAGAGAAATATTTCATTCCATTTCACTCATAATGGTTCTCCTTCCCTGACTGAACCCAAATTGATATAAACCCTATGTCCCAGAATCGTCTGGCCTTATACAATATTGGAATCGACTCCTGAGTCCTTAGCTATGGCTGGTTGCGAGACCACACCTTGCAAGATTGGGGGCTCTCCAACAGGCTACAGTTGCAATTTTAAACCAGCCACCAATACATGATGCCATCTCTTCCACTGCCATAATATAGGGGCCCAGAAATCCAGGCTCCCTGCACTATTGTACCTAGTAACCCATACTCGCAATTTTGGGTACTCCTTTTCCCTAGACAGTTGCCCACATTTGTCTCTCCTGCTGAAAATGTCAAAATTGGGTCCCACTGATGGCTGTTTCGTAAGCAGGCTGTGGCTTTCTGGCTGCCACTGCCACTAAGAAATAGGGGCTCTACATTGCAGGTCCCAGGTTAGCCCTGCCACTACCCTCACCACCATCCAAAGCTTCTCAACCCCAGAGAGAACTACGTTCCCTATGAGACCCCTGAGTATGTGCTTGCCCCGTGGCTGTGTCTGGCTATACAATTCCTGGAACAACTCAGTCCTGGAGGTTGGATCCCATAAGGAAATACCCGCTGTCAATGAGATATTCCTTCTCCGGACACCCATCATGGACATGGCCTCCTGATTTTGCCCTCACTGCTTTCAGCTCCTTTATCTTCCAAAGGAAGCTTATGGGGAGTGGAGACTGGTCTGTCTTATGGGAAAGTCTTCTCTCTCCCTCTCACTCTTTGTACCTTAACTAGCCTGCAGTCTCCTCCTCCTCCTCCTCTAGAGAAAATATGCAGAACCGGTACACTCCTCATCTCCATCACTGGTCATGAGGTCATAATTGATATCTATGGCTTTCTTCTTCTACTAACCAATCTGTGCTTCCCCATGCTCAGTCAGGACTTCAGCAGACTGGGGTCTTTACCTGGTAGAGTGACCAAAACCTTAATTCCTGAAGGGTCTGAGTCCTCAATTACCCTGCCCGTATTTTGGTTACTGTAGTTTTCCATTAACTTTTACTAGTAGGTATGGAAGTACTAAGAGGTGACCCACAGAATCTCCTTGGCTCCAGAAATAGTCTCTCTTGCTCCCATTATATAGCTGTAATCCAATCACCCCTTGGTGTTCAGGATCAATCACTCCAGCCAGTAGAGTAGCTCCTTTTTCTGCCTGTTGATTCAGTGGCCTTGTCCTGGTCTGTTTATGCAGTTATAACAAGAGACCTGAAACTGGGCAATTTATAAAGAACAGAAATTGATTTCTCACAGTTCTGGAGGCTGGAAAGTCCAAGATCAAGGTGCCAGCATCTTGTGTGGGCCTTCTTGCTGTGTCTTCCCATGGTAGAAGGTGGAAGGGCAAGAGAGGATGAACACTGTGTTCTCACATGGCAGAAGAGTGGAAGAGCCTGAACCCACTCCCACAAGTTCTTTTATGATGGTGTTAATCTATTCGTGAAGGTGGAGGCCTCATGACCTAAACACCTTTCATTAGGTCCTACTTCCCAACACTGTTGCATTGGAGATTAAATTTCTGATACATGAATTTTGAAACACATTCAGACCATCACAGTCCTTAAGCCCAAAATGACCAGATCCTTCTTTTGGTTTAATGAAATCATAGTTGTAGCTCCTGTGTAAAGATAAAATTCCGTGCATAGATTACTAGACATAATAGTAAGAGATGTAACTCTCTTTATATCCCTTGATTCCCAGACCCTTGTATTCTGGCTACGGGGAAATCGTGCTGTATTATGGCTTCTGACTCAAAGCATATCCTATGTCCTTTAAGACAGCACCCAATCCTTTCAGGGTGTTTAATCCCAAATGGTGCTGCAACTGAGTCTTCTGTAAGTGACTGCACCTTTCATTTAGCCCAGTCACTTCCAGTTAATGGGGTATATAGTGAGACCTGTTAATTCCATGGAAATTAATCCATTGCACCACTTTCCTTGCTGAGAAGTGGGTTCTTGGATCAGAAGCAATGCTATGGAGAATGCCATAATGGTGGATAGGCATTTTGTGAATCCACAGATGGTGGTGCTGGCAGAAGTACTACGTGCAAAGAAGGTAAGTCAGTTCCTAGAATATATATCTATTCTCATGGTGACAAATCTCTGCCTCCTTCATAATAGAAAAGGTCCATTGTAATCAATCTGCCACCAGGTGACTGTCTACTCACCCCCAGGGAATGGTGTCATATCGGGGCTCAGTGTTTAGTTTCTGCTATGGATAGGTTAGGCACCCAGCTATAGTATTAGTACAGCCTTTATAAGGGGAAGTCCACCCTGTTAAGCCCCTGCATAGTCTCCATCCCTGCCAACTTGGCTTCTTTGTTCAAGGTCCCATTGAGCAAGCACTAGGGTGGCTGAGGGAAGAGGCTGACTGACAGCTCCTGAGCATGTTATTTTGTCCGATTATTAACCTCTTCTATAGTAATGATGCCCTTTGGGCATTCACATGGGACACAAATATCTTCACCATTTGTGCCCATTCTGAGAGAGATCCATCCATATACATCTTCCCCAGAGTTTATTATCACTAATCTTCCAATCCTGCTACTTCCAAGTTCCTGTCTATCCAGCCAAACCATTAGTAACTACCTGTAAACCTATGTAGATCCATACTTCTATCTTTCATTTCACACTAGTGGACAAGCAAATGCACTCCTCAAAGTTCTGCCCACTGGGTCCAATCAGGATAAAGAAACCATAGAGTAATTTTCAAACAGAAAAAAGTTTAGTATGAAGAATTATTAATAAAAGAGCAGAATTAACTTTGGTAAGAGTTAAAGAATATAAGAACAGCAGATACAGGTAGCAGCCATTACCCCTAAGGCTGAGATTGATGCCCACAGAAGAGCCTCTTCCTCCCACTAGGGCTGGGATTAAGATCTTGGAGAAGGGACAGCCATGGCCTACTGGATGAGAAAAAAGTAATGAAGGCAGATGACTTGCTGGTAGGACTTGCTGGGAATCTGCCTGCTAGGGTGTCAGGGGAAGGTATCCACAAATGCCATGTCTAGGAACTCACTGTACAGTCACCTGAGGGAGTCCTGGGGGAAACCACTCACAAGTATGAGTGTGGCATTCTGCTGGAAGGTTGCCAGAGGACATGGTTGAGAGGCAGGGGGCTGTGAGTCACTGGGTACTATAGGAGCTCAAAGAGCCCCCTCTGCAGGAGCCAGGCATTGGGAAAAGGAGTTCACTGCATGAGCCTAGCATAGCAGAAACTACATGCTCTCAGGACCTGAGCCTGGAGAAAGCATGCTCTGTAGGAGCCTGGTGGACCAGGCTCATGGGACCCAGGAAGGGGAAACCCCTTCGCTCTCCAGTGTCCCTCCAATGCTTTTTGTCAATAAGGAAAAAATATTTACAAAACCCACCTCCGTTATCAACAAGCAGGAAAATAAGTGTAGATTTGGAGCTGAAAGGCAATATATTGATAACTGGCATGGGTGAAGGGGTGTCAGGAAGTGGGGCCAGAGAGGAAGGCAGGGAGTAGGCCAAGATATGTATATTATTCTCTGAATAAACTGAGCAAACAAAGCTCTTGATCAAGAAATAGGCCTAGAGCAATCAGGAAGCAGAAAATGAGCTCCTCTGCCTATGCCCCCCATTGCGCTCACCACACACACACACACACACACACACACAAACACACACAAAGATGACAGGCTTAATCCAAAGGTAGGGACTGGATGTTCTCAGTTCTGTTTGACTCTAAGCAAACCACCCTTAAAAAACAAATCTTGTGGTCCTGACATTGAAACGAGCACCTTCTCCCATTTCCCTGGAACCTGGCCAGGGCTGAGCTAACAGTGGGTGCTTAATAACAATCAGTTGCTTTGAAAGAAAGAGTTTTTTTTTTTTTTTTAGTTCCACTCCATCAGTGACTGCACTTTTTGTTCAAGGTCATCCCTTGTCCTGGAGTCATCCTTCCCTAAGGCAGCACCCTCCTGATGACCCCGGCTGGTTCCTGGGAACTCACTGTGTCTGGAGGCTCTCTCCCACCCCATGTGAAGGAAGCATCATCCTCAGTCACTGTTGCCACACCTCTGACCTCTTGAATGCTGGCAATGTCCCTCCATTCTCATGACTAAGTGAGCTTGGGAGTGTACCTGTCAAGGAAAGGCGAGGAGAAGGGAGAAACCACACTTTGAGTGGCAATGGTCTACAGTGTGTGGCTTAGAGAACCAAGCTGACACAAGTCAGAAGATACAGGCCTCAGCAAGGACTATGAGGTTGAACAAGGCTTCACAGAATTTCTGGCACTGGAGCTGGGCCTCCTGATAGCTTTCTCCCCAAGCAATTATGGGCCACCTAAAGAAATGAGACTGCAGGAAATATAAGAATATAGATTTTGAAAAAATATGAATGATCATAAGAAAAGGGCAAACTATGAGAATGGCCTCTGACAATGGCTGGCAGGAGAAGCAAGCGGACGTAGGAAAGCCTGCATTAATTCACTGTCTTTCCACATGTGCTTAGGGAGCCATGGTTTTCGGTTTCTTAGCCAAGAGTCTGGCATTTTGCTGCATGGGTGCTGTGCTTAATCTAGGGCATGTCCATTCCAAGGTTTCTGATGGGTACACACATAGTCCTCTTTGCATCCTGTATCCCCATGATCTTTCTAACCCCAAAGACACCCCCTACTGCCCAGGACACAGAGTCAAACAAACCCTGCATGTGCATCTTCAATGCCTGTATTCTCTCACTCATTCAAACCACTCTGTGCAGCCCGAGCCCAGCCCTTCCTGGCTTTAGAGCCTTAGCCTGTGCTGTTATGTTGCTTGGGATTCCTTTCCCTCCACTTTTGGTACACTGGCTCCTCTTAACCCTTCTGGTCTAACTAAAGGCACTACCCCAGAGGAGAAGTCTTCCCTGACCACCCCAATGGAGTCACTGGCCACTCTCATCAGAGCACCCTGTCTGCCATTTGTTACCCCTTCTTCACCTGTGGTTTACTTGTTCGTATTCCTTCTCCCCAGCTGGGATACAGTCACCACCAAGTCAGGTACCCACATAGTTCCTGGGATGGATTAGACACTCAGTAAACACTTGATGAAGAAAAGAATAAAGCCTTATAGACTCATGTCCCCCTCATGAGGGCTGCCCTAGCCAACTGATACCAGGTTGATCATTTATACCATTTTTTAAAATTTGTGTTATTAACCACAGAACTCTTTTCCACCCTAAAATAATCTTATCCCACAAGGCCCCACACCTAGTGACTTCTGTGGATGCTGTGGTTGCCAAATACCTCAGGGCAAGGGCCAGGCATAGGACAGGGTTCCCGCTATTGTCTCTACTCCATCTTCCCATAAATTGGTTAGCTGGGACCTCATCATTCAGTCGCCTGGCTCCAACAAGAATCCAAAGCTGGCAATAGGAAGTCTGCAGGGCCCTTCCAGAGGAAAGCTGGGAAGTTAAGGCTGCAGGCTCCAAGCCCTTGTTCCTGGGAGAGAACTAAGGAACTGGTACCATAACCGGTGTCCAGGCTGCTGGTTTGCCCCAGCTCTGGGCAGCCACAGGTTCCCTGGCATGATGATCAGCTCATGCCTTGTCTTATCCTGCCTCTTCCATGCTTTTACTGTGATTCTCATCCACAGGCACCAGGAAAAAGGGCCTTTCTAAGCACTGTTTACATTCTTGTCATTTTGCCTGTGTTTAGACTTACAAAAAACGCATCTTAAACATTTACAAGCAATCATAGGCCCTCATGGATTTCAAATAAAATTTCCTATAAACCAGTCAACTTCAGAGTCTCTGTTCCCCCTAGGATCATAAACCCTCAGAGCTGGTAGGCCCTTAAGCTAGAGAAACTGAGGCCTTGGGGGTTAGGGACCTGCCCAGGCTCACATGGCACTTAGTGCTACAACTGGGCTGGAGCGCAGGTCTCCTGCCTCCGCAGCCTGAGATTTCCACTTCATGAAAAGAAAAATCAGAGCCCATCAGCACAGTGTTTCTGAGGGCATGTGGTTCTAGTTTTTAAGAGAACAAACTGATTTGAGGTTTCAAAATATTAATGTACTTAAGGTTTGGAGTAGGAATGTGCGTTAAGTGCACATTCTTGGTAGTCAGCCAGGCTCCATTGCCAGGCAGGCTGACTGCCTGATAGGAGTGCTCTGGGACTTGGGGTGTTGAAAGCATTTGCTGCACAACTCCAAGGCCCAGGACCCAGAACTGTCAAGACTTCAGCATGGCTCCAGGTAAAAGTGACAGACCCGAGAGGCAGCCCAAGAGCAGGTTCTGGGAGAGAATGACAAAGACCTGCCCTCTTTAGCCAGTGCTGAGGATTTTCATGTCAAATTCTCCTCCAGGGTCTGCACTAACTTGGGGGTTGAGGCTACCTACCCTTCATAAGACTCTCAGTAGACCCTGGAATGGATCATGGATCTCCCTGTTAAGGCCTTTCATCGCAGGCCACACAGGCCTGAGCCCAGAGAGGAAGGGTCTAGTGCAAAGCCAGAAGACACCAGAGGCCCTATGCCCCTAGGGCCACCACCTTCCTCTCTCTACCACCACAGGCCCCAGGCAGGAAATGAAACAAAGATCCTTCTAAACTTCAGTGGTGGAATTTTCAAGCAGTTCTCCCAGAGAAAAGGCCTAAGCTCCAAGGAGTCATACTACAAAGAAAGCTAGGGCCCTGGGGGTTCCTGCCGCAGGGCCTGTTCTGCAGAGAGCATTGGACTGGCACTGGCTTGGGATGGTGGGGAAGGCCCAAAGGCTGGCTCAAGAGCCTCAGGAAAACAGAAAGTGACCCCTTCCCTGCCGTGAGCACAACGCAAAGACTTCATGTGTCCCTGTGTCTCAGAGCCCAGGAGGCCTCCTCTGCACATGCTCTGGCTCTGTCCTCCAGGAAGCTCGGGGCTAAGGGTGGGTGGAGCACTGAGGACTGCCACCCTAGGCCCTAATGATCTGTCCAGATTACAGAGATCTGGGGACAAGATGTTTTAAGAGCAAGGTCACTGATAACATCCCCAAGCTCCGGTTGTGCCATGGCCCCATGCATGATTGTGCTATGCTTGAGGGAAGAGAGGACACGGCTCCTATCCCTGGGATTCTTACAGAATAAATGGAGAAGGATAATAAAAATAAGTCTAAATGTAATATGGTGCCCTGGATTGGATCAAGGAACAGAACAGGACACTACTAGAAAAACCTAGTAAAATCCAAATAAAATCTAGAATTTAGTTAATATAAAGTACCAGTGTTGGCTTCTGAGATTTTTTAAGTTTCCTCAAAACTCATTTATTTATTTATTTCTAGTTTTATTGAGGTACAGTATAATTGACAAATAAAAACTGTATGTATTTTTGGTGCAGAACATGATGTGCTGATATAAGTACACATTGTGAAATGATTACCACAATTGGCCTAATTAACATATAAATCATCTCACATAATTACCTTTCTGTGTGATGAGAACATTTTTCACTCTCTAAGCAAAGAGTGTACAATATATGATATATTGTATATTATATGATATTTCAAGTATACAATATAGTATTATCAGCTATAGTTACCATGATCTCTAGAACCTACTCATCCTGTATAACTGAAACTTTATGCCCTTAGATCAACATCTCCCCACTTCCCCACTCGCTAGTCACTGGCAAACACCATTCTACTTTTGATTCTATAAGTCCAACTTTTTTAGATTCCACATTTCAGTGAGATGATGTAGTGTTTGTCTTTCTGTGCCTGGCATATTTCACTTAGCATCATGTCCTTCCTATTATATATATATAATGGGAAATCATATTACAAGTGTGTGTAGGCATATATATATATGGGAAATTATTGTATATTTAATGAGTATATACATATAATCAGTACTTTACTTGCATTAGACAATTAAATCCTTCCAAAAACTTAACTTTATGGAGACTACAATTATAATCTTCATTTTGTAGCTAAGGAAACTGAGGCCAAAGCGCTAGACATCCTGAGTCTAGGCAGCCAGCAGGTGGTGGCTCAGAGGTCACCGGAACTTGGAGGAACAGAGACAAGGCAGCCACCTATACAACTTCATGTATAGAGGGACTATTGGATCAACTTGCTAAATGGAAATCCAAGTCTAAATAAAAATGAGTGATCTGCCATAAGGCTACTGAAACACATGCTGGGTCTCCTGAACTCCCTCCAGAGCCAAGGCCAGCGGGAGAGGGCTCTTCCTCTGTGTGCAGCATCCTCAGTGAGAATGCCACCAACACCCCTCCCTGCAGTGTGCAAATCCTTCCAGCGGGAAATTAAATTCTTTCCTATTTCCTCCCCAAGGGCCTTGGAATGTAATCCTCAGAAGCTTACTAAGGGAAAATTCTTTCTTCCTTCTATTTATAAGATTTTTTTTTTCAAGATTCAAAACACTTCCTAGGGCTCTTTTTAACACAAACAGAAAACTTGCAGCTATTCCCAAGTCTCTTATTAAGCATGAATTCCTGTGGCCATCACATTGCCTGGTCATGCCCATCAATGCAATCCCTTGACCCTACTCTCTTTACTCCTTCCTTGGCCCTGAACTTCACTGCCAGCAATTGTAGTTCAAGTTATGAGATAAAGGGAGAAGTTCTACATTCTCTCCAACAGCACATGAGCTTACACAGGCAGAGAGCAGATTAAAGTCTTTGAGTTTTCTCTTTTGGGTATTTATGCTTTCCTGGGTGCTGGAACTATGAAGCAGCTGCTAGTAAAACATAAGCCACTGAAGAACAGACTAACCCCAGGCAAGAAGGAAGATGTTTATGTAGGATCCAATAGTCTCTGCCCTCAATTTCAATCAAGAGCAGCAGAGACCAGGCTGGCCTGTCTTCACTAAAAACACTTTTCTAAGAAGGGTTATGATCACAGACTTGATAGAACTCAGGGCACTTGGGCAACCATGTCACAGCAACTCAGAGTGAATTAGAACTCAATGCGTGTGTCAGGCTTTGCTCTTAGTGGCTGAATCAACCTCATTAGAAAAAAATCCCCATTTTGTTCTCAAGGTTTTAACCACTTTCTAATGGTGACGCCAGCTAGCAAGGCCACAGCTGAGATGCTGATGGTTGCTCGGGGGTATTTCATGCTCAGTGAATAATTATGTGAACAAAATAACACAAAGTGGTTGCCAACAGCTATTAGACCTGTGAAAAATAACAATGGAAAACTCAGTTGACTGGCTATCAAAGGGCCCTCACAGAAAGAAGGAAACCAGCTGTGGCTTTACATCTGTCCACTCAAACGCAATGCAAAAGAAGCGAACAACCAAAGGGAAAACTGTCCACAAGTCCTTACTCTCAGAATTATATCAACGCTCCTGTACGCCATTTAATTGGCTGAGAGTTGGTTTCATTCCAAACTGGCGTGCACCTGAGCAGCGCAGAGGAAGCCTTGCAGAGCCTTTGGCTGCTTTAGAATGGGGACAGATGGAGCAGGAGACAGGAAAGTGGATCCGCCTTTCCTTCGAATACAAGAGATTCTCCTGGAGTTCTCTCTTCAGAGACTGCACTCTGGCGAGTGCCTTCCCCTGTATGTAAGCCCAGCTCGTAAGTCACCAGTGATGGCAATGGAAGGCCTTGGTGGAAGGTCCCTGCCTGCATGTAAAATCAGTGCTAGATGACAGCCTCACTGTCAACATACACCCGGGAAAGTGACCTTCTGGGCATGAGGATGAGCAGAAAAATGGTCTTCATTTCATTTCTAATCTCTGGGGAAAAGTTCCATGTGTTGTGCAAAGAGCATGGCTTTGGAACCACACAAATCTGGGTCTGACTCCCGGCTCCATCATTCATTAGCTGGCTGGCCTCAGGGAGGTGACTTAACCTCTCTAAGCTTCAGTTTTCTTATCTGCTTTGCAGGGCTATGATGAAGACTAATGATAATGAATATAAAGCCTCTGGAATGATGGCAGTAATGCAGACACTTAGAACAAATGCCGGCTATTTTCATTAATATTAGCAGGTGGCACTGCCCCAGGGAACCTAAAGACATGTGCACCTGGGGTTCATCAGATGTCACCATCAATCACAAATCTGCACTCGGATCAGAAACATTACTGCCCCAAACCCTCATGGCTTTTACTGTCTGTGTCACAAAGTCAGACTCCAGAATTTTAGCTGTCCTGTGTCATCTTCCACCACCTGTTCTCACAAGTCCCAGGTTCCTACCATATTAGGTTTCTCAGTCCAAACATGCCCTGCTCAGTTCTGACACTTTTGCAAAGGTTGGCCCTCCTACTGGGTTTTTTTTTTCTCCCCATCTGCAACTTGCTGAAATTCCATTTGTCTTCCAAAGTCTGTCTCATGAATCATCTTCTCCAAAGAGCCTTCTCTAATCTCTTTATTTGAATAACCTCCTTGGCCCCCTCCATAGCACAGTGTGTAACATCAAATGCTTATCATAAGAACTAGATTAAAGTATCTCTTTTCTCTGAGATCAGTCCTCCGCTCAGAGTGTGGGCTCTGGAGTTTAAATCTGGCTCTTCCTTTTACTAGTGGCAGCCTTGGTCAAGTTATTTAGCTCTCTAAGCCATAGTCTCCTCATCTGCAAAATGAGATGATAACCATAGCGCTAAACACATGGCGTTGTTGGGAGGATTAAATGTGACGATGCTGGTGAAAATGTCTGCCGCATGTTAGTGCAGTAAATTTTGGTAGCTGCTGCTCTGAGAACTTGTGTGAGTTAATGCGGTTGCTGCTCACTAACCTGGGAGCTCCCCAAGGCCAAGAACAAGATGGCCCCACAGAAAGAACATGGTTTCTGGCATGACCAGATGCCCATAAATGTCGGTCGAAAGGACTGGACTTTCCATTGGGAGAGTTGACTCTGTGAAGGCTGAGATGGTATCTGTACTGACCTCTCTGAGTAAGGCAGAGGGCAAGTCACCCCTTCATTAGCATTGCACGAGAGCAAGGCCCACGAGAGACAGGCTAGATGGGAGATGCTCTTCTGTGCAGTGATGGGGCCATCGTGGCACCAAGAACCAGTTCTTGTTCCACCCTTACTTCCAGTCCAGAGGCTTTTCCTACAAGTGTGGCTGACTGATATTCTGAATTGGTCACCATAGAAGGGCCTAGAAACTCAGCTCAGCCTTCTCTTCACAGAGTCTTGTGTGTTTAGCCCCAAACTGAGTAGGGCTGAAAACACACAAGGAATCTGGCCTCATTCTCACTGAGGCTGCAGCTGTTCTCAGCTTTTTCCCCACTGCCCATCAGGAAGCAGCTCAAAAACATAATCAAGCAGCTGTGGCTGTAAAAAGAACCTGCTTCAGAACAATACATTGTGTCCACCAAGGATGTGTCACAGTCTGGGTAACAGGACGGCCAACATACATGCTGGGGGCTGAGTCTATTCAGTGCACCCCAGACTACTGACTGTTCTCTGCCCACTTGCCTTCCTGTGTGCTGGAGGTTTAGGACTTGCGTTGCTGCCGCCTGGCTCCCACTGGCCTGGGTCCTCTCCATCAGAGCCTATGTGTAAGATAGTCTCTCAATTTCTTTGCAGATGCCATAAGTGATGTGCTTAGTCCTGTGGATACCATCTGAGCCTGCGCTCTTTTCTCTCTACTCTTGAGCAAGTGCCCATCAGGAGCCACATTTGTGTCAGGACCTGCCAAGAGAATTTTCATCTCATCCTCAGTTCCCCTTTTGTCTGGATCCACTCGCTATGAGTTTCTATGAGATTGTAACCAGGTTTGACCAAACCACTCCTGTGCACATGTTGTTTTGAAAGATTAGCACAGAATCCAACACAACATTTCCCTTGGATTCATCTTTCAAGCCAACAGAGAAGAGCTGTTTCCAAAAAAATAACACATTATTAACCAATGAATAAGAGCCAAGAAAACAATGTAGCCAGCATATTTATTCCAAACAGCTTGTTTAGAATGCAAATTGCAAATATATCTATTTCCACCAGGCTCTGGGGAACCATGCTGAAGACCTCTTTGAGCGAGCAGAGCCAAGCAAGTTACCTAAGGGGTTCGGGTCCTGCCCAACAGCCAGGGGCTGTCCATGACAGGGCAGTCGTGAGTTCTCCCAGGTAAGAACTTGCTCCATGCCACAGGGCTCCTTCCCAGAGCCCTGCTACCTCTGACACCTCCCACTTGAGAGCAACACTCCTTCGTCCCAAGCTCTACCTTTGCCCCAGGAGCAGCCATCTGGCCCTAATAATCAGCACCATCCAAGAAGCCTCCCTCTAGACAAAGGTAATTTCCCTGTGAGAAGAGAAAACCAAACACCACTGTGACAGCCACCATCAGTAGATGTCAGAACTGGCCCCCAAGTGTGCAAAGGTCCAAACCAATTTGATTTATGAAAACTAAGCAAACTTCCCAGTAGGTCTGGCATATCCACAGCATTGGAGAAAGGCCTTAATTATACTACCTTTGCTCATTAAAGACATAAGATCTTAGCAAAGACAAGCTATGTTCTGCCATCAGAAATATATGTAAAGCCATCTGGCTCTATATATTATAGTAGTTGTCAATAGCCTGAGGCTATATGAAATGCCCAGCGTTTTCATCTTCCAGGCTCTGGGGATGGAAGAGGAGTGACACGTCCAAGTGAGCACTCTGGGGCTGGCAGCACGGTGGTGATGGGGATGATGGTGATGTATTGGAGCATTCCTGTTTCCACAGAGCCCCAGAGACAAATGCTGCACATGGACTAGATGAGATGCCAAAGCATAAAAAAAAGCCAAAGAAAGAAACAGCTCTGGAGTTTATCACAGAAATGCCTCCTGTTGGGTAAGCAAGGGAATAAGATTCATACAACCCCTCTCCCAGGCCAGAAGGGACCAATTCTGCCCTACAGCTACCCAAAGAGGTCATCACTAATGCCGATTAGAGAGCGTCAGTTAGTATTAATGAGAACTGACTATGTAAGCAAGAGTTCCAGTACCCTCTGGAAGCCTATTGTTGTTGTTCAAATGAGAGTCCCTTGGAGCAAATATTGATTTCTACTGACTCTACACCTCATCACAAGCCCCACAAGTCCCTCCTCTCACAATCAGGACTCAGAGAAAGAGCCAACTGTGTGAAACTTAAAAGAGTTTCTGCACCAAAGAACTCCCAGTCCTTGGACCTCTCTTCTTCCCTCTCCATCCTTATTCTTTAGGGGATTTCATTTATCCAGAGATCATAAATATCTTCTAAAATCTATTTCTACATTTATTTCTCCATGACAGGCCTCTTCCTCAAACCCTGTATTTCAAATCCAACTGCCAACCTGACTTAACATGTCCCAAATCAAGCTTCTGATTAATCATGTATGTTGACCTGCAATGTTGCTATATTCATTTTATTAATTCCAGTATTTTTTTCTGTAGATTCTTCAAGATTTTCTACATACAAGATCACGTTGCTTGTGAGTAAAGATAGTTCCATTTCTTTCCAGTTTATTTGTCTCTAATTTCTTCTTGCTCCATTTCAGTGCCTATGACTTCCAATGCAATGTTGAATAGAAGTGATGAGTATAGACATCCTTGTCTTATTCCTGATCTTAGGGGAAAAATGTTCAGTCTTGAATGATTAAGTATGATGTTTGCTGTAGATTTTTCTTAGATGCCTTTTATCAAATTGAGAGAGTTCCCTTTTATTCCTACTTTTCTGAGAATTTTGATCATGAATGGGTGTTGAATTTTTGTGAAGTGCTTTTCCTATATTTATTAAGATGATCATACAGTTTTTCTTTTTTGTTCTTTTAATCATAGTGAGTTATGATTATTACTTTTTAAATGGTAAAACAAGCTTCTATTTCTGAGATAAATTTCAATTGGTCATAACTAGTATAATACTTTTCATATATTTCTGGGTTGAATTTCCTTATAATGTGTTAAGGATTTTTTATGTTTGTCTATGTTCAGAGGGATATTGGTCTTTAGTTTCCTCTTGTATGATATTTTTTCAGGTATTGTATCATGTGAAAGTTTTTTTTTCCTTTTTTATTTGTTTTCAGCAGGTGACTATAATGTCCCTTGGTATGGGTTCTTTTAAATGAATCCTACTTGGGGTTTGCTGATCTTCTGAATTTGATGTTTTCCAAAATTTTGGGAACTTTTGAGCCAATTATTTCTTAAAGTATTTTTCTGCCCCATTCTCTCTCATATCTTTGAAGTCCTCCAATTACCCATACGTTAGATTGCTTGCTATTTTCCCATAGGAGATGAGTCTCTGTTCAATTCTTAACTCTTGCTTTTCTCAGTTTTTCAGATTAAAACATTTCCATTGTTCTCTCTTCCAATTCACTGGGCCTTTCTTCTGCAGTCTCCAATCTACTGTTAGTCCAATTCAATGATTTTTCATTTTAGATATTGTGCTTTTCAATTTAAAATTTCCATTTGGTTTGTTTTTACAGTTTCATCTGTTTCCTCAATAAGTCCATCTTTTCCTTTAAGTTCTTGGATATATTTATAATAAGGTTTTTAATTCCTTGTCTGCTAATTACAACATCTGAGTTGCCTTGTGGTTTTTATTTTTTCTTGACTAGCAATCACATTTTACTGCTTCTTAGTATGTCTAGTAATTTTTGTTGTATTCCTGACACTGTTCACACTGTTCCCACTGTTTGGGAATCTGAATAATGTTGTCACCCTTTAAAGGCTGTTGCTGTTTGTTCTAGAAGATACTTGTCATTGGTGGGTCCTCTTTATATTGTTGAGCTTGATTTTATTCTTTATTAGAACTGGTCTAGTTTGGGTTTTGTTTCTTTTTCCTTAGTCCCAGGGTATGAACCTTACTCTACAGCATGGTTCTTATTCCTAATACATGATCTTTCCAGGTTAATAACTGAATGTTTGAGATACTTATTGAGTTCTCTCCATTCTGACTTGATCATAATTCATCTTTGAGCTCTTTGAGACCTCTTATATTTGTATTAAGCTCTCAGACCCTGAGTAGCCAGTCTCTGCCTATACACAAACACTGCAGCCCTCAGCCAAGAATCCAAGGACTCCTATTTAAATTTCTAAACAATTGTTGTCCTCTACAATATCCTACCCCATAACATCTCCAAACTCTGATTTCTGCCTCATCTGTCAATTTTGATTTGCTATATTTTATTTTTTTAAAAAAACTGGTGATGGGTGTTTGTGGAATATAAAGCTTTCTGAACAACACCTAAGAGCTTTGAAACTGAAAGTTTTCATTGTCTGGCATCTCCCTAGCTGTACTATAGCCCTTTATGCACAAAAGTAACTTCTGATGATCTTAGAACCATTATAAAGACAAAGTTGGTGGTTAACAGCCCCAGCCTTGCCAAGTAACTGTTGCCTGAAGGAACATATTGAAGGCACTTTTCATATCTGTTGGTATCTGAACATCACTTTTTGGGCCACATATTTTTCCTATTTTAGCTTCTTGGTTAATCAGACAGGGTGGCTATGAGACTAATACTACTTAAGTTCTTTGACTCTGAAAATTCAATTTAAAATGTGGTATCTAATCCATTTAGCTAAGAAGGCGAGAGCAAAAATTTGCAAGAAACCAAAGTCATTTATATTTAAGATTATGTTTTGTTTTCCTGGGTTTTTTTGAGAACATAATACCTTGTCATTGGCTTTCTTGACAAGATGCAGAGGAAAGGTCCATATAGAGCTTATATAGAGTTGAAACAGGGTGTACCATGATTTATGTAAAGATGATGATGTATGCAGATTATGGTTCTCATTAAATGTGAGGCCAGTTGACTGTAAGACATTCTATTTGGTATCTAAACTATGACATGATACCTTATCAATAGGCATGTGAGACACATGAAATCAATCACACTATTATTGCTCTAAAATTTATTTCATTCTATCCCTGGGGATTTGGTATTTCTCTTTCATTTAGTAGCATGACTTAAGTGATACACAATCCACTGAGCACAACTCAGAAACAAAATGAGCACCGTTTTATCTACTTGTGGCTAACTTCTTTGTTTAGGTCTTGTAAAGCCTTGTTACTCAAACTGTGTTCTGGACCTGAAGTATTGATATCACCTGGGTGTTGG
The DNA here is from genome assembly GCF_003255815.1 of Theropithecus gelada. Taxonomy (NCBI): domain Eukaryota; kingdom Metazoa; phylum Chordata; class Mammalia; order Primates; family Cercopithecidae; genus Theropithecus; species Theropithecus gelada. Next base: position 132,068,733 of record NC_037673.1, on the reverse strand, counting down.
TTACAAATGAAGAACTATGGGCTCCCCTCCCCCCACCTACCAAATATTTTTAACAATATTCCCAGGTGATTTGGTTTGCTGGCACATTAAAGTTTAAGCCATATTTTCACACAGTACTTGGTGTTCTGCAAGAAAATACAGAATTTAGTTTATTTCTCCAGTGATGAATATTAATATTTGTTTCACTAATATCAGTTTTAAAGACTTCTACTCTTTTTTTTGTTTCAATACCAAAGCACACTGTAATTTATTTTAAAACATTACAAATGTCAATTGAACTTAGCGTATGTAGAACCAAAATGCATACAACTTCAAAACACAATTGCAGGGAATATATCAATAGCTAAGACCAGGTCTTCACATGCATAGATGATGACAACCATGTCACAACTGCTCCCTGGTTGACAGTAACTGCCCAATGGCATTAGTTTTACAGATGTTAAGATGTGGAAAATAAGGAGAAAAGTATGTCCTAAACTGGTGAAATAGAGTAAGTGATGAAAAACATACTGAACATACTGATTCAGGAATCAAGGTACTTGAGCTACAACAACAACAACAACAACAAATACAGCCCAAACATCCAGTACAGGCCTTGTCTATGTGGCCTGCCTAGTCAGTAGAGTCTCCAATTAGTTTCCCAAAAATTGACAGGAGGCTGAGGATGCCACCTTAACAAAGAACCGGGTCGAGCCCCTTAACCTGCCTTGTAACCAAAGTCTCGGCTACTTATGAAAGGGATTTTCTGTGCTTTGCTGTCTATCAGAGTTTTCAGCACTCTCGCATTTCTCTCCTGATGGAAAAATACATTTGCCAAAGAAGACCTACCGGATTAAATAAAATTGCTATACTCCTCATCTCGATCTTTAGCATGAAAACACTAAGGAGTTAGGGGCCACAAATAAATGAACCCCTGAACAATCTTTCATCCAGTTTTCCCAGATTGGTTTCAGACACTGAAGCTCTTGACGTTAGTAACGTCTTTCTTTTTGTGTTCCTTCATGCTTGCTTGAACTTTCCTTTCCAAGAAGTGGGAGGCATGGGACGGGGGGAAGAAGAAGAGGAGAGAGAAAGAGAATGAATTAATTAGTTGATGTAATCTGGAAATTCTGGGAATTCTGCAGCAGCCACCTCTTTACACAGCTTTCCTCCTCTGGTTCAACTCCAGCAGGAAGGTATGGTTTCACTGTGTGGGTTGTTTCACCATTTTCAGAACCAGCATGTGACAGAAATTTTACTTGTTGGTGATTTGTGTTGACCACATTGGTGATAAATTACAAACTCTGAAGGTCAGAGACAGGGTCAGTTTAACTCACTGTGCATATCAACTCCAAATCTAAATGGCTATTAAACTAATGCCATTTACTGCTGTGAGAAGCTGTGTTTGTTCATAGCAGCTGGTTTCTAAAGGTCATCTTTTATATTTCCACCCTACTCCTACGGATATCCACTTTTCCTCTCCATCCCTCTGTACCAAGGCAGCACAGAAGTTGGGGAATTCCTCCTGAGTCCCATAGGAAGCAGACCACACTTCAGCAGAGACGCAGAATGTGGCCTGGCTTGGCTATCAACAGCCCACATGTTTTCTGGTGTGTGAATGTAGTGTTACTCAACCTCAAGGTAATAGAAATTGAAAACTGGCACCAGAGTCCAATATCTAAAGATTTTGGCTACTGTGTGTGCAGTTGCTACAGATGATGTTTCTAATACAAGAACTATGGACTTATTCCTTTCCACAGGCTGAGCTACTGATCAGGCCTAATGATGGTGCTGTTAAATCCCCTGCCTGTCACTGCAACATGGGCAGATTCTGGCAGCCATGTGTGTGACAGAAGCCACCCAGAGCTTCATGGGGAAGGTGTTCTCTGCTCTTAGAAGTCAGACACACAAGTTTGTCCCTTTCCATAGCAGGGACACCAGAGATAGCAAACCACAAACATTGTAGCAATTTACATATGACTGCCATTGAGGCTTAAAATTTCACATCATCTTCTTTGACCATCCAGTCAGAAGTGACCTTCCTACAACTGGAGACCTCCAAGCACATTCTCTGCCCCTCTCTCATGGAACAAAACACTTGAGAGTCTTGGCTGACTTGTCTCTCGCTCACTAAACAGTGAACCACCTATTTGCTGAGACTGTGACTCACTCACTGTTTCCCTACAGTGTCCATCACAAGGCCTGCACAAAGTAGATGCTTTATTGTGATTGTCGAATGAAAGTAACTGGAAATGTAATGCGCTAGATCTGGAGTAACCTATATGTGGGCAATCTGGGGGTCAGTAGAAGATTATTATCCAAGATCAGTACATAATCATTACTCTTTTTTCATGAGAATCATTCACCTCTAATCCTAAACTCCCTCCTTCTTTAAATATCTGTAGAAATAGGAACCAGAAATGGGAATGGGGAGTTGGGGGAGTGCTCATTAATAGGAAAGAATGGCGGATTCTGGCTGGATATAATTTTCTGACATTTGCTTTCGGATGGGCTTACTTTGGTCCTCAAAAAGGTATCAAATCTGACAAACCTCAGACAGAAGGAAGGATGACTGGAACGGACTGTACCAAGAGGTAGTGGGTTTCCTGTCACTTAGTGATATCCCATCAAAGCAGTGGTATGCAGGATCTGGCTCATACTTTCTCGTGAGAGCTAGCTGTCAGTATCTCTTCCCAATTCCGCGTTCATGGATGTTGTGTTGGTAAACTGAAACCAGCATGGTGGGACTATTTATACCATGGAAACTGACAAACTACAAATCAAGACTGTTTTACTTTCTTCAGTGAGCCACTTGTTAAACATTTACCAGTGTACCACTGATTCATTCAAGGCTAAATGACCAGTATTAAGAGAATCTGTAGATGAAATCCTGCACTAAAGCATCGGCTGGTAAGATAACCTCTGAGGCTCCTCTAGTGCCAAGGTTTCAAAACATCTCTTATCCCAGCTGGAGACAGAGGTCCCATGCCTGGGATTATTGCTGTTGTTGGTGTTATCACTACCAGGTTCCCAGGTCTGGCCACTCTACCTGTTTAATTATGGACTTAGCAGAGGTCTGGATCCAACACTACCATTACAACCAGACCCCAGCTCAATAAATGCAGCTTCAGCATCTGGCAAGAAATCCCTCTCAGATCCCTGAGCTGACAGATGTCTTGAGACGATTTCCTGATCTGTGGCATGAGAATGTTCCATCAGCCCCACTGCAGTTGTGGAAGAGCCCTGGATTCCACATGCTGGTGCACCCACAGAGGCCAGAGGGCAGGGTCACCATCACTAGAGTTTTCCTGGAGACAGAGGACAGCTTCAGAGGCCAGCCCCAGCAATCCTGCTCCCAGGTGGAACAGAGACATGGGGGGCCACCGGGAGGAAGGATGGGTATGTGGAGTCAGAGGAGACACAGACGGAGGCAATTAGCAGTTGTCATAAAACAAAGCTGCAGCAACAGCAGCACTCGCTGCCTGGGGGACACTTGGCTTCCTCCCATGAATAAGGAATTCATCTGACTCCAGAGTTCTTGGTCTTTAGAGCCCCATCTGCCCTGCAGAAATGACTCTCCCCGATGTGGCTATGGCTACTTGGTTTCTTCTAATATGGTGGCACAGCCCAGGCCTGGCATGCAGCAGATTCTTAAAAAGTATTTGCCTAGTGAGCAAACAAATGAGGAAGCCATTGGAGCTCTGTCTTGGGACTCCAAGACTTCATCCCCTTTTGAGGGTCCAAACAAGCTCCTCTCCTCCAGAAGGCCTTTCCAAACCCAGGGGTCAACTATGTCATCCACCCAGGACAACACGGAACCCCAAATCACTGCTTTGCCTTCTCAAAAATCTTCCAATGCAAGTCAGTCTTTTATGACCCTCTCTTTGGGTTTGTCTTGTTTCCCTAGGGAAATCACGAGCTCCTGGAAGGTAGGGCCCAAGCCTTCTCTTTCTCTAGTGTCCTTCCATGGTATTGAGTTCAACATAAGCTGGACATATCTTAGGAGCCCCATGGCCCCATGATGATTGGTCATTGGCCAGAACTTCCACTCCCTGGGTCACAGCTCAGGTCTGGAAGGTATTTTGCCCTTCCCTCCTGAATGGCTTCTCCTAGGTGATTTTGGAAGAGATGCCTGTTATTTGCACTTGGCAGAGTACACTGGGTTGCAGGATGGACCCCATGCCAGCATCGTCTCCTTGGCCATTAACAGAAGTATCCACCACATCCCTCTTGAGGAGGCAGCATAGCCCACAGGACAAGCACACACAGCACCCCCACATCACCTAGGCAAGGCTAGAATTGGCCCTGCCTTCTTACCTTGTTTCTGAAGAGCAAATAGGACTGGTGAAAGATAGAGCCATAGGCAAGGTACCCCCACAGCACAGCAACAGAAATAGAAGAATGCACTTGGCCTTGCCCAATTCTAATTTAGTCTCTGAAAATAGCTCAAACTCTGGGAGAATTGCATCTACCCTCCTTGATACTGAGAGAATTCAGAAGTTATGTGAGGAATATGTTAGCCATTTGCCAATATAAGATTTAAATTAAGTTAAAAAAAATTAAAGATCACAATGTTTATGCAGATTTTAAAATTGAGCAAACAAGATATTTGCCACGTCACTGATGCAAGAAGAAGAAAGGAAAATCAGTCTCCCTCTCCATTAGATTAAAAACCTAAATCCAGAAGAATTAGTTTACATTGCCAATTCTCAACTTGGTACCACAAGAGTGGACTCGTTTTGTTCAAATGAGACACTGTTAGATCATCCTCACATCTACACGTCTACCTCAGTCTGCTTGGGCTGCCACAAGAAAGCATGTGGCTTAAACAACAGAAATGTATTTTCTCATAGTTATGGAAGCTGGAAATCCAAAATCAAGAGACAGCATGGTTCAGGAGAGGGCTCTCTTCCTGACTTGCAGGTGGCCTTCTTGCTGTGCGCTCACATGGCCTTTCCTGGCATGTGCACTGAGAGTCGGGGGAGAGGGAAATCTTCCTCTTTTTATAAGGCCACCAACCCTATTGAATTAGGACTCCACCCTTATGACCTCAGTTACCTTAGTTACCTCCTGAAAGCCCTATCTCCAAATACAGTTACATTTGGGGTTAGAGCTTCAACATATGAGCGGGGCAGGGGGACATAATTCAGTCCCTAGCGATGTCTGTGATGAGTTTCACTATGCCTCAAGCACACAGTTCTTCCAGCCCAGCACACAGTTCTTCTCATGGGCATTGTGTCTGTGAATAAACCGTACAGCCCACTTTCTTTCAAGAAACTTACAAAAATAATATCCATCCACAATCTGTCATCTTCCCCTTGTATAGATCGGCTGCTCTCCCCCACTTGAAATCAGTAATAAACTGCAGAGATAATTGCCTGTCTTAGGGCTGCAGTCCTCCCACATAACCTGAAGCCATTGCTATTTGTCACAACAGATCATTTCTTGAACTCTGACAGCCAGCCCTGGAAGCAGGAAGAATGCTCATTTTCCTCACCCTGCCGGAGCTTCAGAAAGAACTCAGCTCAAAATAGATGCTATTGAAGCAGGAGACACATGAGGAGGTACACAGCCTATCAATACCTCAACACCGGCCTCTCCTCGCCCTCCAATCCTATTGACTGCGTGAGAGCCACTGCTGAAGGCTTTGTAATCCAAAACCATTAAGTATTCATGGGACTGGCAACCACAAATAGAAAATGAATTGGATTGCTCCCTTTCAAATTAGTATAATGACATTATCTGGGAAATGATGATTTAAAAAATAGTTCAAAACTTGGGTTTGAATGTTCTTCCTACTATTCTGCCCAGGCTCCTCTAATTTTTACAACAGAGAAGAGCCCTCCTGGTGCTGTGGAGACATTCCCAAGAATGAAAGAGGCCAGAATCAACCTTGACTTTGTACATCCATTCTGTTTTCTGGCCAGAAACTAGACTTCTCCTTCCTCTGTACTTCATAGTCAATCCCTGAGCATGCTAAAGTTTACCTCCTAGGTATTTCTTGATAGTGCCTCTCTTTGGCATTCCATCTACCCCTTCTCGAGTCCAGGCTACTACTCCTTCTCCCACCTGGGTAACCATATCTGCCTCCTAATGGGTTGCTGTGCCTCCAGGTTCCCTTCTCTAATTCGGCCTTCACACGGAAGCCTGAGTCAGCCTTCTAAGACAGCAAACTTCCTTGCCACTTTCCTGCATTAAACCTTTTAGTGGCTCCCCATGGCCCTCAAGACAAAGCCCACGCATTGTAGCACAGAAGACAAAACCTTCTATGACCCAGTCATCCTGCTAACTCATGATGTCACCATGGATCAGGCCTCCAAAGGATGCTGCAAAAGACAATCAAGCCACACGTGTTGTCAACTGAAGTTAGCCTTACACACCTCTTTCATCCTCATCCTCAGGAGGCCAAGAACCACATAGGTAGAGGGGCTCTGAAGAAACACAACATGGAGGTGCTTGTGGGCTGGCATCATCTCGAAGACCTCCCTCTCCCCTGGGTTGGACTTCAAAAGCAGTCCTCTGCTTAACAGTGTTTTAGATAAAGAACAAAAATATTCTACAGGAAGTTACACTCATTTAAATTTACACTAAAGATGGGATTGAGAAACTCTTTAAATCATGTGGATAAACTGCAAAGCAACCTCATAAAACAACATTTTAAACGAATCATCCCCAAAACAGATTCTTCTCTCTGGAGTAGCCCTGTTCCATTCATCTGCGATTACAGTTGTCATTTTGCACAACATGAGAATGACTTTGACAGTTATGCTGATCCGGGGAGAGGAAAGGGGACAAGTTGAGCAGGACAGATTAGTTCTGGAAAATTAGGCATTTGCTGGGTCACCCTGGAGCTTTCAGCTTTGAATTTGGCCTCCCAGAGCCTTAAGTAGGCCTGAAACCTTTCTAAAATGAGAACTATTATAGTGCCAGTTGCACAGAGCAATTTTTGAGCTGCCAACCAGATGGGAGCCCTGTGGAGATCAAAGGCTGCCAATATCCTAAAGGCACAAGCCATGGCTCCGCCTCCATATCTTAGACACAAAAGTTAGAGCATAACCTGGGCACTCTGAGCCCACTTCCCAGGAAACACATCAGTCCATTGAAGGAATTCTACCCTGAGGAATGCAGAGCCAATCAACACTTTGAACGAAGAAGCTCCTCTTGCAGACTATTTCCTTTCCTCATTTTCCATTCTCTATTCTCCTAACCAAACCATGTACAAAATGCTACCTGGAGAACCCCACGCTCAGCACAGCTGACCTTTGATCATCATAAAGCTAGCCACAAAACTGTCTATTTATCCAAAGGAAAAATGTGCATGCATCTAACTGGAGGCTTTCTGCTGAATGTTCAGGGTCAGTGCAGGAAGACAAGGACTCAAAGGCTTTGGCATATTCCATGTCTTCTATCTGGTCCAAAACTGTAGAGGTCATGTTGCCAGCTTCAGACAAGGCCCAGGTCTAAGAGTGTTATTGTTAAGTACCTGGGATGTGCTCATTAGAATACTGCTCAGCCTAAGGCTGGGCACAGTGGCTCACGCCTGTACTCCCAGCCCTTTGGGAGGCTAAGGCAGGCAGATCACTTGAGGTCAGAAGTTCAAGACCAGCCTGGCCAACATGGTGAAACCCCATCTCTGCTAAAAATACACAAATTAGCCAGGCTTGGTAGCAGGCACCTGTAATCCCAGCTACTCAGGAGACTGAGGCAGGAGAATGACTTGAACCTGGGAGGCAAATGTTGCAGTGAGCCAAGATCACTCCACTGCACTCCAGCCTGGGAGACAGAGTTTGACTCTGTCTCAAAAAAAAAAAAAAAAAAAAAAGTGCCCAGCCTAACAATCTTCCCCTGCTTTCACCTCTTATCCTTCCACCCTGAGCACCAGAAGAAAGAGGAATGTTTAGTTTCTAAATTTCCATTCATTGGCTTTATCCTGAGGTCCCCATCCCTGGATGCTCAAGTCAAGGATCTGCCTATTTTTGCTGGAGTCTTGGTTTCCTCATCCCCGTGAGAATCACAGCTATGGAGTTTTCTCCAAACTCCCCTCATGGGGCTGAGTGTTTAAGTCTCAAGGCTAAGGAAGAGATTTTTCTTAGAAAGAGCAGCAGAAGAAACCTTTCAAGGAGGCCTCCTGGGATTACAGCAGGGGCAGGAGGAAGCCAGCCGAGCCCATGTGTCTAAGGGAGTTTGCTGAGCCCAGGGGTACCCTTCAGTCCAGACAGGCTCCACATCAGCAGAAAGGTGACTATGGTCTGCCTCCCCAGAACTCTCAGTGACCTCCCATACTCTAGCTGAGCCATTCATTCCTTGGCATATGCATGATCCCTTCCTAAGCTGTGGGTAAGAACAAATCCTCCTGGTGGAGGTGAAGAGGATCATCCACTGGGTTCCTGGCCGGTGCATGCAGATGAACTGATCAGATCATGAGTCTCTGGGGTCTTGTGGTGGGTACCTGTGGCAGTCACTGCTGGTGCCTTGCCCATTTCTCCTCCTCATTCTCATGTCATGCCTATGACTTCCAACTACTTTCGGCAAGCTCCTGATAGTTTCTGCCCTAGGGTTTTCTCTGGCCAGTGGGCCCACTTAGCCCATGTGCAGAGCAGGCCAGAAGTGCTAGGAAGTTAACATGCCCCACCACCGAGAGCAACCCTCCACCCATCATGGATAGGTAGTTGAAGGACCAATGCCCCAGCTCCCTCACTCCTTGGTTGTGATAACTCTGATCACATTTCACACAGTCTCCCAGGGCTCTTGAGCCTGATGCATCCTCAGGTGCCCACAGAGTCAGCCTGCTGGCTAACACACCCTTTATCGGCTTCTTGCCCTTCCATCTCTTACTTCCTCACTCCACATTCCACCCCCACCTCCCAGAGTCTCTTGGGATTACAGGCCAGGTCTATGTGGCTCCAAAGTCCAAGATCATTTATAACACCAGGCTGACAACCACCCCCAACCCCTGTGTACCCAACTGCCTCTCGAAGGCAGCCAGCAAAGTGGGGCACTCTGGGGTCCTGTGCTCAGAGCCCACACTGACCTGTGAGACTGCAACTTAGCCACAGGTGCTGCATTCCTGGCATTCCATGCCTGTTTTCTGCATTCAGATCCCGACCCAGGTGTTTGGCTGTACATCCAACGTCCAGCAGGGTTTTTTTCCTCCTTTCTTTCTTTAAGCTGGGCTGCTAAAAAAGAAAAAGAAAAAAGAAAAAGGCTATAATAGTGGAGATTCTGGCACTGGATGACTCTTCAGAGCCATTCCAGCCTTGAATTTCTGTGAAATGATCCACAGCAGCCTAAGGCAAAATTGGATCTATAATGAAATTTCTCCCCCTTAAAAAGTCACAGTTTAATGGCTGTTCTAATTGCTGGGGAATTTATGAAAAGGGACTGCAGCCTAATTCTGGAAATTAACCTAGCACCAGCTGCAGCTTCCTGGCCCCAGTGCTGTGGACATATATCCTTGTCTTCACACATATGCTCATCTGGACATGGGGTGGCCTCAGGGGCCTGAGGCATGCAAGATGAAATCCCACAAATCTCCATTATTAAATCCATGATATATTTCAAATCCCGCCCTCCATCTTGGTAATGATGCCTCTCACATCCCTCCAAAATAGGAGAGAGGGAGGACAGGTGGGAATGAAAGAGGGAGAGAGGTTCCCCTTGTGTTTGTCCTATATTTACCATCTCTGTTCTGCCATATTCCTGGGTGTTGTGAAGGCGTTTCCATCCTCTGAGACAGGTCTCCTCATGCAGAGACAGAGAGTGTTAAAGAGACTGCCATCCATTGACTGATGTAAATCTGCCCAACGTCACCTCCATTTGGTCCCACATCCTCAGGCTGCCTTACACTAATCCAGATCTACTGGGACAATCTCTCCAGAAGACCTCTGGGACCCAAACTTGACGTCACCCCTCTTCTGTTCTCTCCTCCAACAACTTACCTTTTCCCCTCTCCATGAGCAGATATATGGTAAGTCCCCTAAATCCCGAGTCCATCAGAGGATAACCCAGCCTTAGACAGGGACCTTCAAGATATTCTGTGTTTGCCTAAAACCTCTCAGGGATTCTCCCCAGGCTCCTCGGGGTGTAAACTGACCCCCTTCTGTAGTTGTAGCACCTCCATGAAAAGGCTTTTAGAGTCTTTACTAAGGCATAGATGGGCAAATGGGAAATTTGCAGTTATTCAGAGAAATTGGGAGTCTTAGACTCCACCTGTAATCTCAGAATGTATTTTATGAGTAACATCCCTACAATCATCTCCCCAGATCCTACCCATCCTTCAAAACCCAGCCAAATGTCACCTTCTCTAGAAGAGAAGCCAAATTCCTTGTGTCAAAGGAGGCTTCCCTTTCCACACTTCCCTGAGTTGCCCTCTTCGGGTGGTGCCTCACATCACCCTCACTTGTGTGCATGCCTCAGCATTCTCAGTGTGCAGGGCGTTCATGGTGGGCAGGGCCTGTATCCGTCATCTCAGGCCCCAGTCCCCACCTCCAACAGTGCATAGAGTCTTTTTGCTGAGAAGAGTTGCTCCACAAATGTTAAAGGAGGGAGGTGGATAAAGGAATAACTTTCAGGTCCCACCATGACAGGAGTGACCATGGGAGGGCAGTCAATGATGCCCCCCTCTCCTAACATGAACACTGAAATATACTGTATATGCACAATGTAGTAATAACAGGACTGAGTGCCTATACCACCAGTAGCTCACTGCAGCAAGTGTTGACTCCTCAGCAAAATGGAGATGGGAGAGAAAGAAAGGAGGAGAGATGAGGAAGAGAGAAGGAGAGTCCTTGTACCAGTCAGGGTCCAGTCAAAAAACCATGAAGTACTTTAATAGAAGGGTTTTAAGACAAGAAACAAGTTCCAGAGTATTGGAAGAGCAGAAAGACCACACGGGGAAAGAGGGGGCGACCCAGAGCTCAGCACTAGCAGGAATCTGCCACCACTTCTAGGCTCGAAGGTCAAAGGAAAGAGGTGGCATTACTAGAGCCCGGGAGGCAGAACCATAGGCATGACCTGGGCCCACAGAGAGAGAGGGAGAGGCTGGCCATGGATAATAGAACCACAGTGGGGATGCAGCCGTTGTCCTAGACACTGCCCCAGACACGAGGAGAAATACCCTGGCTTCTTCCTTCCTCCTACCCTCCAGTCTCCTATTGGTGCCTCCTATTGGCCCAACATAGGCAGAAACCAGAGGCAAGGGGGCCTGAGAAATGTTAGCCCGAGCAGTCAGCCACCCCATGGGGCAGACAGAGCAGGGCCTGACATGGATCTAAGCAGCAGCAGTCCAAGGACCAATACTCTTCTTTCATTTCTCCCACAATAAGCACCTCCCTCCCTCTGCGTGATCCTGGCCTCTCCTTTTTTCACGGATGGGCTCCTTCTCCCCAGGCTCCTCCCACCTCCTATGCTCAGCCAGGCCATAAGTGGGGCTACTTCTATATGAGTCTGCGGCAAGAAGGCAACCAGCAGGCCAAGGTGGGTGGCTGGCTGGACCTTGGATGGTCAGTCCCTGATCAAGGAGCACCAGGAGGTCCGGCCTGGATAATCTGGGACTGAGGGCAGTGCAGGCAAAAATCACCCAAACTTGGCAATAGGCCCAGGGGAATTTGGAACTCCCAGCTCTCACCCCCCACCCCCCACATTCCAATGGGCCCACAAAGTCAACTCTCTCAGGATTATAGAGTCGACCTCAACTCTCAGAACTTGTTAGGATGCATAGATCGGGGCATTACCCTCTAATTCATTCTGAAGAGAAGCACTGAAGTGGTTTGGTCCACATTAGAGAGGAATTAGGAAGCCTGCTTTGCAGAAACACACATGTATGCAAGCACACACACACACACACACACTTATGTACACACATACATGCTGGAATTCTCTGGATATTTCCCCAAAGTTCTCCTTAAAATGGATTCTTCTTTTCCCCTGGATAAGCCAAGGCTTTGGCTTAAGGGCCCAGTGTTCTAACATTAAAAAGCCACTGTTCACCAGAAACACACATTAAAACCTGGGAGCCAGTAATGCTGGGAGCAACTGACTCTGACATTTAAGCAGAGGTCATGCACCCATGGATGTTTATAGGACAACATGGAAGAAATCCCACTTTGCAGAAAAACAGCTGGGTGTGGAAAAACATTGTTTATACTTGAGCATCTGCCTCAGGAATTTGTCACTTTAAATAAGCTCATTGCCACCCACCTTGTCCAGATGTTCATCAGAGAATGGAAAAGGGCTGGCGAGGGCAGGCAGGACTGGCCATGCAGACTCAGGCCCTTAGCGTCCCAGCCTCGCCATTCCGAGTTGGCCTACCCCGATCCCTGCCCTACCCCACTGTCCTGAGGTTTATTTTATCAGGTTCAGCCTGGGTTTTACGGCCTGCCATTGACTTTTGGAGAGCACAGCGGGTGCCCAAACACAGGAGATGGGGCAGTGGTGGCCACTCAGCTTATCTAGAGGAAGTCATTCTTGGGGCCTGGAGATACCTATAGGAGAGATTTCCTGAACTGGCTGCATTCCCAGAATGCGTCCACTCCTGCCCCTCACCAGGATGTGAAGGCTGACCCAGTGGGACTCTGAGGGTCTCCTTCCTGGTGGTTGTCATAGCCAGCACTATAGGAAAGAGTCTAGGGAGGTTTGTCTTCTGCATTCTTGCTTCTCCTATCAATGACCTTCTTCCCCCTGTTCTACCTGGGGGCACCCCAGAAGGCCTTAAAAACACCCAAAAATCCAAGATACCATCAAGCCCACCATTAGGGATCTTGGGAGCAGATGCATACCAATAGGGAACTAAACCTTAAACCCCAGGGCTAACTCCTGAGTAACACTGCAGTGGTGGGCAGTCCATGTTGAGCTCTGGCAGTCCTCCTCTTCTACCCAGAGGGCCACATCATGTCCCACAGAGTCTGTGGGAGTGCAGCCATCTAGGTGTGGATGAGAAGGTGACCTCCTCCAGTCCCAAGGAGGGAGTGCCCATCTTGCCAGCCACGTCTTGGCTGTCCCCCGCCACCTCCACTCCATGCCCCTCATCTGCTCTCAGGACCCCTCCATCTTCACGGCACACAGCAGGGGCTCTCTGGTGCTGTGCGGCCTCTGTGCCTGCGCCTATGCCTTTCCTCCTTCTGCAGGGTTGTTCCCCACCCAGAAAACCCTTCCCTTCAGGGACCAGGTTAACTGTCACTTCCTCTGGGAGGCCTTTCCTCATCTTACCCTCCCCTACCAGGGTCACACCCTTCCCCAAATCAGGGAAACCCCTCCTCCTTCTGATTGCCATGGCTGCTATTGCCCGTCTTGAATAAAAGACAGTGAGGACCTCTGGGCACATGGCTCATCTCCCCTGTGGACAGAGAGCCCCACAAGGACAGGGATCAGAATGTGTCGCCAGCCCCGGGCCTGGCACAGTGATATTCCAGAACTCAGTTCACATAAAGAGAAGGAAACCACATCACTTCATTGTATTAACAAAGCTTTGTCACCTGATTGGGATTGACAGTGTTCCACAAATCTGATCTGTTGGCCATAGACATAAAAGCAATCTCCTCCATCACCTGATCCAGCCAAGAAAATGCCAAGCCAGCCACACCAGCCAAAAACAATCACTGTCTTTTCTATGTATCTACAGACTCAAACACGCTTCAAACAAGCACCAACTTTTGATAAAGTTCCTCTGGGTTTGGACTAATTTAAGGGGTTCCCCACCTTGCCAGTACTCATTTAAGAAGACCCACAAAAACAGACAAATCAGGGAGGCATATTCACTTTACAAGAGGTGGGCATAGAATCCCAGTTCCCTTGGAATAGCATTTGCCAAACAGTCATTCTCACACCATTGCTGCAACTTTTTCTGCCATCATCTATTTACCATCTACACTATTATTTATTTTATATTTCTTTTCCATATTAACATGCAAATGACTCTCTTTTACTTAGTTTTACTCATTCAATGCATTTTATTTCTCTTAACATCCACTAAACCAAACAAAACAATTGACATTTCTAAAAGGTTGTATAGAACCTAAAATATTTTTGCCCCTCCACTGGGTCCTGTGTGTCCCACTTGCAGGTGGCCCCGGTTTGCTCTGCCTGCCTCTAGATGCACTGGGACGGAAATGTCAACACTCTGCCTCACCCCATCACTGCACTATGGTTCCTTGGTTCTCTGGATGCCTCATCCACTCTGCCTGGCAACTCTCGAGCACCCAGCTAAGGAGGTGACGGTGAGCAGAAGCTGCAAACACTAGAAGGCCGAAGACAGAAAGGCAAAGCCAGGCTTTGTGCTCATTTCACGGAACAACCACACCTGCCCCAGCTCCCACCCACATGCTTTCCATCCTCAGAGCCGCTCCTGCCGACAAGAGAAGCAGCACAGGGAGCCCTTTCTCACAGAGATCCAAGAGCTGTAAGCTCTGTGAAGGTGAGGCTGGAGAGCCTTGCATTCCTTATGGGGTGCCTGGGGGGACACAGGCCACAGCAACAGCAGCAGCAGTAATAATGATGACAACCTGTGTTCTCGGAAGTCTTGCTGCACAGGTGCCAGGCACATTTTGTACAGCACCTGGCACCACACACCGTTGAGTAATAGCCAAACTTCTGCAAGGTTAGAGAGAACAGAAAGGCCACAATAATGATAAATGTGATTTCCTGGGTGCCTCCTCTGTGTAAGACTGGGATAAACCCTTGCTTACATTTGCTTATTTAAGCCTCACATGGCCCCTTAAGGTACTATTACCAATGGGGAATGTGTTTATAGAAGAGGAGCCTGAGGCTCAGACTACTGAAATGAAGAGACAAGCCTAAGGTCAGGTGGAGCCTTCATGTTTGAACAGCAGGAGGAGTCCATATCCAGTTTATATGGCTCCAACACCCCTGAGCCTTCCACTGCTTTCCCAAACCTGCCTGAGACCAACCTTCCCCAGACTTGTTGGTATCCTCAGGCAGACAAGAGCCTTGAGCACCATGCCAGTGGGGAAACACCTGTCTTCAGAATTCCCCACTAGCTGTCCTGGTCAGTGAGCAACCAGGACCCTGGAGCTAGGTGAGGCACTAAAATGGGGAGTTAAGAGGAGAAAGCTTAGCCAGGGAATTGTATCAGCAACCTCAGGGCTTCCCAAGAGCAAACTCTTTATGCTAAAAGTCTCATACTATAGTCTTTATGCTAAAATTCTCCCTTTCAAAGCAACAATGAAGAAGGTATGTCCATGCACCATCCACCTTTGCTGGAGCAGCATGTTTATAGGTAGCTAACATGATGGAGAAGGCGCCTTAGCATACAGATTTCATTTGCGCCCAGTCGGGGGGAGTCTGCAGTGCAGGGTGACTCAGAAGGGGTTTCAGCTGCTCTGAGAAGCTCTGCCCTGCAAGCCCCCGCATATTCAGCCCTCATCCTGCCCATCCATCCTTGTGGCCCCTGCTCCTCACATGATTGGATTCTAATGTAGCTATTCAGCTTCATTGATCTTTCTATTAAATCCAGAAACACAGTCTTTTTATTATTACCATTTTAAACTAACATTTATTTCAGAATCTCTTGGCCAGTCTCATCTGTTTTATTATATTTTAATTAACATTTTATCATTACAAATGTAATACATGTACATTGTATAAAATTGGAAAATAAAAAACAGAGAACATAAAATTGCTCAAATCTAACCATCCTGATGTAAACACCATTAACATGTGATATATATTTTTTCTTCTTTTCATCTTTTCTCTATGTCTCTGATTATTTTTAATTAAAAAAAGGAATCATGCTATATATAGCTTGCATCCTGGTGTTTTCACTTAATCCATTATGAGTATTTTCTCATGTCATTTAATGATAGGATTCTTCAAAAACATGATTTCTAATGACCACAGAGTATTCATCATACGGATGGGCCATGATTTAGTTAACTGTTACCATATTGTTGGACATTTCAGCTGTTTCCAATTTTTTCTATTAAAATAATGCTACAACAAATATCTGCACATGTATATAAGTCTATATGTGAATCTGTGATTCTTCTTCAGGATAAACTTAGAGAAGATGAATGGACCGGTCCCAAAGCATAAATATTTTTCAGGCTCTTAATATAAGCATTTCAGAAAGCTTGTTCAAAATACCCACCCATCCCCTGAATATCAAAATGCCCACTTCACTATGTTCTCAGCATCACTGGATCTTCTAATTCTTCCAGTACTTTTCCCCTTGAAATATGAAAAATGATATATTGTTTTATTGTGCATTTTTTGACTGTTAGTGGGGTCTGGCATTTTTCCATATGTTTATTGGCCTTCTCTGTTCTTCTTTTATGGTTTGGTTATTTATGTTCTTTGCCCTTTTTTCTATCATGCTTTTATATTCTTACTAAACTATAAAAGATCTTATATAAACATGAAAGATAATGTAAATATTCCTTTATATTGTCTTCTGATTTTAAGATGGTAATTTTGACATTTATTCTTTAATTCACCTGGAATGTATTTTAATATATGGTATATGACAGCAGTTCCCACACTTTAATGAGAACTAGGTACCCTACTCTGCACACTGGGGTGGAGCTTGGGAACCTAAATTTTAATAAGTACTCCAAGGAATTCTGATGCCTGTAAACACCTTTGAAAAACACCGATATAGTGAAGGAACCTAATTTTATTTTAGTAATGGATGAATTGCCTCAGTATATTTATCAAATTACCCTTCCTTACCAATTGCTGTGAAATGCCAAATAATAAACTACATTCCTATATCCCACTTGGGTCTATTCTTAAGCTTTATTCAATTTCTATTCCATTATCTTTCAATTTTTGTGTCAGAACTATTATTTTATTATTAAGGCCTTGGAATACACATATCTGGACATACAAATACTCCTACAACTCTTATTTTACAAAATTTTCTTGGCCATTCTTACCAATTTGTTAATTACCAGATAACCTTTGTAACATTTCTCCCAAAAATCCTTTTAGAATTTTGCTTGATAGTCCCATAAACTGAAAACATAATTTAGAAATATTAGTATCAAAATGACAGCTACTATCTACTGAGCCATTTCCATGTAGCAGGTACTGCTCTAGGCCCTTCACACATACTAACTCACAAAAACCTTGTAGATGGGAGAGTTGAGGCCCAGAGATATTTAGCGATTTAACCAAGATTACACATCCAGTAAGTAGTAAAGCTGGCACTTGGATCCAGTTAACTATAGCACTTTTCCTCTTGGCAGCATGCAGCCCTGTGTCACATACATTCAAAATACTCAGTCCTAGAAGGGGCTTCAAGATGGCTAACTAGATGCATCTTACAGAAAGAGGAACCAAAATAGCAAGTAGATAATCAAACTTTGAATAGATCATCTGGAAGGAGAAGGAAGGGAGGTAGCCTGCTTAGCTGGGATTGGCCATGAGTCTGGAGAGGCTCCCTAATGTGGGGAAACGGTTAAGAGAGAGATCTCCAGCAGTCCAAATTCCCACCACACACCTACAGTCCTAGCCATGGGAGAGCCCCTCAATCCTCACAGCCCCAAGTCTGACATTCGGAGCTCCCTGGAGACTGCATTGCTCTAGAGAGCAAGCTCACACTGGTTTTCACATACCTTGAAGTCTGAAGCAGCTGCAGCACAATGCCATTTTGAGAGCCTAGCTCCCACTAGACTCTGTCCTGTCCTGCCACTGGGCTGAGGAAAGAGTCAGGAGCAACATCCCCACTCCCCAAGCAGAGTAGTGGCCATGTATTTTCGCACGACCCAAGGACATATTCACCTGCCTGTAATTACCACCTGCAGGCTGCTGCAAGGCTGAAGTATGAATAAAGATTGCAGCCCCTTATGAAAACTTCCTATCTTGGGTGCTTCCAGAAAAAGCAACCCTGCTCTCCCCAGTAGCAGGACTAGGACTACAACACAGACACTGCTGCCCCACCTGAGCAGGCTTACAGCCTGGGGATCACCCTGCCCCTGACTACTGAAGTCAGCACCCATATACACCACTGGGTGGCCTGAGGTAAGGTCCGCCCAGCCCAGCTCCATCCCCATGACACCCAAGCACACCATCCAGGGGTCTGGGGATTGCCCAGCCCAGCCCACCACCAGTGACATCTGAGGACTTCTCCTGGGGTCTGAAGTCAGGTCCACTCAACCTACTGCCACCACCATGGTGGGAAGCCACCCACATGCATCACCTATGGTTCTGGGGACCTACCTGTCCAAGCTGTCAGAGACACACCAATATAAACGTGGATTGCTTGGGTCCCAGAAGGTTGTCTGACCACTGCTATTGCCATTGCTCATGCCATTCCTGTTGCCCAGGGGCACAAGGGCCCACCTACCTGCCCAACCTATTTCTGTTGCCATTTGTGGCACCCAAGCAAGCCACCTGGAGGCCCAAGAATGGGCCTGCCTAGACTAACACCAAATCCAATGAACATCATTGTGGGACCCAAGGACAGGCATGCTCAGCCAAATGATACCATCTCAGGTGCCCAAAGTATGACCCACTTGGCATCCCAGTCCCTCAAAAAATCTTCACCATAGCCTCCCCTAACAACCATACCCCAAGCCACCAAGAAAATCATAGACACTGTTTACAGCTAACAAATCATATAGAGACTACACTACTGAACACACCAAGAATCAAAGCCAAAGTACCCTACCCAACCAACAGCATAGATGCATTTTCAGGAAACAGCTGTCCCCCACGAAAGCAAATTCGAAACATTGGAAGAAGTGACTGTGACACTGTGACACTGTGACACCATATCTGCAGATATCAACATAAGGACACAAGAAACATGAAAAAGAAAGGAAACACAATACTGCCAAAAGAACACAGTAACTCTCCACCAAGAGATTCCAATCAAAAAGAAATTTACGAAATTCCAGTTAAATAATTCAAAATAATGATACTAAAGAAGTTCAGTGAGATACAAGATAATTCAGAAAAATAAGGTATGAATGAGAAATTTACCAAAAAGCTAGATATCCAAAAAAGAACCAAATAGAAATTCTGGAACTGAAGGATTCACTAAATGAAATACAAACTACATTTGAAAGCTTTGATACTAGATTAGATCAAACAGAAGAAAGAATCTCAGAACGTCAAGGTGTTTTAAAATAATCCAGTCAAACAAAACTTTTAAAAAAAGAATTTTAAAAGAATGAGGAATAAAGTTTTTGTGACACATAAAACATCATAAAGTGACCAAATATTCTTATTTTTGGTGTCCCAGAAGGCAAAAAGAAAACAAAAGAGTTAGAAAACCTGTTAAATGAAACAAAAGATGAAAATATCTCAAGTCTAGCCAGAGATTTAGTCATCCAGACACAGGAAGTTCAGATTTCCCTAAAATAAACAAAATTCAAAAAGGTTTTTACCATGGTATATTTTAGTGAAACTGCTGAAAGTCAAAGACAGAGAAATTCTAAAAATAGCAAAAGAAAAGCATCTAGTCATCCATAAATGAACCCCTATCAGACTAACAGAAGATTTCTCAGAAGAAACCTTACAGGTCAGGAGAGAATGATACAATATATTCAAAGTGCTAAAAGAAAGAAACTGCCACTCAAGTATACTATACCCAGAAAAATTTTCCTTCATAAATGAAGGATAAATTAAGTCTTTCCCAGACAAGCAAATGCTGAGGAAATTCATCACCACTGGACCAGCTCTACAAGAAATTCTTGAAAGAGTCCTACACCCAGGGGAGAAAGAACAATAACTACCATCATGAAAACATAAAAACCACTGGTAGAGCAAACATACAAACAAGGAAAAGAAAAAACTTAAATGTAACCACTATAGAACACCATCAAACCACAATGATAAACAATAAGAGAGAAAGGAACAAAGGACATACAAAACAACGAGAAATCAATTTTTTAAATAACAGGAATAAGCCCTCACGTATCAAAAATAACCTTGAATGTGATCAGATTACCTTTACACTTAAAAGATATAGATTGGCTGAAATAGGAAAAAAAATGATCGAACTATTTTCTGCCTGCTAAAAACTCATCTCACCTACAAGGACACAGATAGACTGAAAATAAAGGAATGGAATAAGATATTCCATGCAAATAGAAACCAAAAGTGAGTAGGAACAGCTATACTTTTATCAGATAAAACAGACTTTAAGTCAAAAACAGTAAAAATAGACAAACAAGGTCATTGTATGATAAAGGGATTAACTCAGTAAGAGGATATAGCAGTTCTAAATATATATCCACCCAACACTGGGGCACACAGATATTTGAAGCAAATATTATTAGAACTAAAGGGAGAGACAGACTTCAATACAATAATACTTGGGCATCAAATCCCACTTTAAGCATTAAACACATCATCTAGACAGAAAATTAGCAAAGAAACATCGAATTTAAACTGCATATTAGACCAAATGGAGCTAAGAGAAATTTAAAGAACATTCTCCTCATCAGCACACAGAACATTCTGGATAATAAATCATATGTTAGGGCACAAAACAAATCTCAAAAAACTTTTCTTAAAACCAAAATCATATCAAGTATCTTTTCAGACCACAGTGAAATCAGTGACAAAAGGAACTTTGAAAACTGTACAAATACATTAAAATTAAACAGCATGCCCCTGAATGACCATTGGGTCAAGTAAGAAATTAAAGAGAAATTTTTTTTTTAAAAATGTTGAAACAAATGAAAGTCAAAATACAACATACTAAAACCTACAGGATATAGCAAAAGCAGTGCTAAGAAGGAAGTTTATAGCAATAAATGAGTACCTCAAAAAAGTAGAAAGATTTCAAATAATCTAATGATAAACCTCAAGGAACCAAAAATGGAAGATAAAACCAAACCCAGAATTAGTAGAAGAAAAGAAATAATAAAGATAAGAGCAGAACTAAACAAAATAGAGACTAAAAAGTACAAAGGATAAATGAAATAAAAAGTCATTTTCTTAAAAACAAATAAACAAAATTGATATACCACTTGCTACAGTAACCTAGAAGAAAAAAGAAGACCCCAATAAACAAAATCTGAAATAAAAAAGGAGACATTACAACTGATACCACAGAAATACAAAAGATCATCATAGATTATGAACAATTATATATTAACAAACTAGAATACTTAGAGGAAATGGATAAATTCCTTGACACATACAGCCTACCAAGATTGAATCTGAAAGAAATAGAAAACCTGAACAGACCAGTAATGAATAATGAGATTCAATCCATAAAAAAATGTCTCCCAACAAAGAATAGTTTAGGATTGGATGGCTTCACTGATTAATTCTACCAAATTTTCAAAGAAGAAATAACACCAATTATCCTCTAACTATTCCAAAAAATTAAAAAAGAGGAAATTCTTCCTAACTCATTTTATGAGGCCAACATATCTTGATACCAAAACCAGATAAGACACACACAAAAAAAGTAAACTACAGGTCATATCCCTGAAGAACACAGAAATAAAATTTCTTAACAAAATACTAGCAAACCAAATCCAACAGCACATCAAAAAAGTAATATACCATTGTATTAGTTCATTCTCCCACAAATCCAAACTGTATCATTCCACCCTGATGCCTCCCAAATCTCATGTTCTCGTCACACGGCAAAATACAATAATCCCTTTTCAACAGTTCTCCAAGTCTTGACTCATTTCAGCATTAACTCAAAACTCCACAGTCCAAAGTCTCATCTGAGACAAGGCAAGCCCCTTCTGCCTATGAGCCTGTAAAATCAAAAATAAGTTATTTGCTTCTAAGATACAATGGGGGTACAAGCATTGGGTAAGTACTCCCATTCCAAAAGGGAGAAATAAGCTAAAAGAAAGGGACTACAGGCCCCATGCAAGTTTGAAACACACCAGGGCAGTCATTAAATCTTAAAGCTCCAAAATAATCTCCTTTGACTCCATGTCTCACATCCAGGCTACACTGATGCAAGGGGTATGTTCCCAAGGCCTTGGGCAGCTCTGTTCCTGCGGCTCTGCAGGACTCAGTGCCCATGGTTGCTCTCAAGAGCTGGCATTGACTGTCTGCAGCTTTTCCAGGTGCACGGTGCAGGCTGTCAGTGTGGCTACCATTCTGGGGTCTGGAGGGTGGAAAACTCCTTTCACGGCCCCACTAGGTAGGCCCCCAGTGGAGACTCTGTGTGGGAGCTCCAACCCCACATTTCCCCTCTGCATTGCCTTAGTAGAGGTACTCCATGAGGGCTCTGCCACTGCAACAGACTTCTGCCTGGACATCTAGGCTTTTCCATACATCTTCAGAAATCTAGGCAGAGGCTCCCAAGCCTCAACTCTTGCACTCTGTGCACCCACAGGCTTAACACCAAGCAGAAGCCTCCAAGGCTTATGGTTTGCACTTTCTGAAGCAGCAGCCATGTACCTGGGACCCTTTGAGCCATGGCTGAAGCTGGAGCAGCTGGGATACAGGGAGCAGTGCCCCAAGGCTGCATATGGCAGCAGGGCCCTGTGACTGACCCATAAAACCATTCTTCCCTCCTAAGCCTTTTGGCCTGTGATGAGAGGGGCTGCCTCAAAGGTCTCTGAAATGCCTTCAGGGACTTTTTCCCATTGTCTTGGCTGTTAATACTTGCTTTCCTTTCAGTTATGCAAACTTCAGTTATGCAAACTATGCAGCTGGCTTGAATTCCTCCCCGGAAAATGGGTTTTTCTTCTCTACCACATGGGCGGGCTGCAAATTTTCCAAAACTTTTACCCTCTGCTTCCCTTTTAAATATATAAGTTTGGGGGGCAAGGTGGGCGCCGAGGTTTGCAAGGGCTCACAGTGGCCAGAAACCTGGCTCAGTGCGGTGGCAGCCCAGCTTCCACTGCCCGTGAGCTAAGGACAGTCCACTCCCTCTCGCCGGCTCCAAATCCTGATCCAGGTGGGGGCCAGAGGCCCCTCGCCTCCCCTCTGAGGACCGAAGATGAGCTTCCTCTTCAGCAGCTGCTCTTCTAAAACATTCAAACTGAAGAAGAATATCCCTGAAGGATCTCATCAGTATGAACTCTTAAAACATGCAGAAGCAACTCTAGGAAGTGAGAATCTGAGACAAGCTGTTATGTTGCCTGAGGGAGAGGATCTCAATGAATGGATTGCTGTAAATACTGTGGATTTCTTTAACCAGATCAACATGTTACATGAAACTATTACAGAATTCTGCACTGAAGCAAGCTGTCCAGTCATGTCTGCAGGTCCAAGATATGAATATCACTGGGCAGATGGTACTAATATTAAAAAGCCAATCAAATGTTCTGCACCAAAATACATTGACTATTTGATGACTTGGGTTCAGGATCAGCTTGATGATGAAACTCTTTTTCCTTCTAAGATTGGTGTCCCATTTCCCAAGAACTTTATGTCTGTGGCAAAGACTATTCTAAAGCGTCTGTTCAGGGTTTATGGCCATATTTATCACCAGCACTTTGATTCTGTGATGCAGCTGCAAGAGGAGGCCCACCTCAACACCTCCTTTAAGCACTTTATTTTCTTTGATCAGGAATTTAATCTAATTGATAGGTGTGAGCTGGCCCCTCTTCAAGAATTAATAGAGGAATTTGGATCAAAAGACAGATAAATGTTTCTTCTAGAACACAGTTACCCTCTTGTTTCATCTATTGCTAGAACTATCTCATTGCTATCTGTTATAGACTAGTCATACAGACTTTAAGAAAACAGGATAAAAAGATACCCATTGTCTGTGTCTACTGATAAGATTATCCCAAAAGTAGGTTGGCATGATAGTTTCCGAGTAAGACCTTAAAGACACAGCCAAATCTTAAGTACTGTGTGACCACTCCTGTTATTATCACATAGTCATACTTGGTTGTAATATGTGATGGTTAACCTGTAGCTTATAAATTTACTTATTATTCTTTTACTCATTTACTCAGTCATTTCTTTACAAGAAAATGAGTGAATCTGTTTTAGGTGACAGCATAATGGACGTGAAGAATTTCCATCAATAATTTATGAATGAGTTTCCAGAACAAATTTCTTAATAACACTATCAGATTGGATTTATTCTTTTATTTTACAAATAAAAAATGTATTTTCAGTAAAAAAATAAAATAAATAAATATATAAGTTCTAGTTTCAGGTCATTTCTTTGCTCATGTATGTGAGCATATAGTATTAGAAGTAGCCAGGCCATATCTTGAATGCCTTGCTGCTTAGAAATTTCTTCTACTAGATACCCTAAATCATCATTCTCAAGTTCAAAGTTACACAGATTCCTAGAGCAGGAGCACAATGCCACCAACCTCTTTGTTGACACATAAGAAAAGTGACCTTTGCTGCAGTTACCATTAAATTCCTCACCTCCACCTGAGACTTAATCAGCTTGGTGTTCACTGTCCATATCACTATCAGCATTTTGTTCACAACCATTTAACAAGTCTCTGGGAGGTTCCAAACTTTCCCTCATCTTCCTATTTTCTTCTGAGCCCTCCAGAGTGTTCCAAACTCTGCCCATTACTCAGTTCCAAAGTTGCTTCCACATTTTCAGGTATCTTTATAGCAATGCCCTACTTCTCAGTACCAATTTTCTATATTAGTTCGTTCTAATACTGCTATAAAGAAATACCTGAGACTGGGTAATTTATAAAGAAAAGAGGTATAATTGGCTCACAGTTCTTCAGGCTGCACAGGAAGCATGGTTTGGGAGGTCTCAGGAAACTTACAATCGTGGCAAAGGGTAAAGAGAAAGCAGGCACGTCTTACATGGCTGGAGCAGGAGGAAAAGACAGAAGGGGGAGGTGCTACACACTTTTAAACAACCAGATCTTATGAGAACTCACTATCACGAGAACAGAAAGGGTGAAATCCGCTCCCATGTTCCAATCACCTCACACCAGGCCCTCCTCCAACACTGAGGATTGCAATTTGACATGAGATTTGGGAAGGGGCACGAATCCAAACCATATCAACCGTGATCAAGTGGGATTTATCCCAGGGATTTAAGGATAATTCAATATATAAAATCAAACATGTGATAAATCACATCAACAGAATAAAAGGGGAAAAAACATATGATCATTTTCAATAGGTGAAGGAAAAGAATCTAATAAAATTCATCATCCCTTCATGGATAAAACTCTCAACAAATTAAGCATTTGAAGGAACATAACTCAACATAATAAAGATCATATATGACAAACCCACAGCTAACAGCATACTGAATTGGGGGAAGGACAAGGATGCCTATTTTCGCCACTCCTATTCCACACAGTCCTGGTAGTCCTAGCTAGAGCAACCAGGCAAGAGAAAGAGATAAAAGACATCCAAACTGGAAAGGACAAACTCAAATTGTCTTTGTTTGCATATAATATGATATTATGTCTACAAAAGACTCACCAAAAACTCTTAAGTCTGATAAATTCAGTAATGTTGTAGAGTAACAAATCAGTATACAAAAATCAGTAGTGTTTCAAGGAACTAGCTAAGAAAGAAATCAAGAAGACAATCCTATTTTCAATAGCTACAAAAAATAAAATACCTACAAATAAAATTAACCAAAGAGGTAAAAGATCTCCACAAGGAAAACTACAAAACACTGGTGAAAGAAATTGAAGAGGACACAACAAATGGAAAGACATCCCAGGCTCATGAATTAGAAGAATTAATATCATTATGACTATTCTGCCAAAAGCAATCTACAGATTCAATGCAATCACCATCAAAATAACAATGTCATTTTTCACATACATAGAAAAAAAATCCTAAAATTCATATGGAATCCTAAAATTCATATGGAATCTTTGGCTTTGAATAGCCAACGAATTCTGGAACAAAAGAAACAAAGCTGGAGGCATCACACCACCTAACTTCAAAATATATTACAAGGCTATAGTAACCAAAATAGCATGGTATTGGTATAAAAACAGACACATAGACCAATAGAACAGAACTGAGACTCCAAAAATAAACCCATGTATTCACAGTCAACTGACTTTCAACAAAGGTGCCAAGGGCATACAACTGGGGAAAGGATACCTTCCTCAGTAAATGGTGCTGGGAAGAGTGGATATCCATAGATCCATAGGCTGAATATCCAGAAGACTGAAAGTGGACCCCTCTCTCACAATGTACAAAAATCAACTCAAGATTAAGTAAAGACTTAAACATAGACCCAAAACTATAAAACTGCTAGAAGAAAACATAGGGAAAATATTTCAGGACCTTGGTCCTAGGCAAAGATTTTATAGCTAAGACCTCAAAAGCACAGGCAACAAAAACAGAAATAGACAAATGAAATTATAATAAGCTTAAAAGCTTCTGCACAGGAAACAACCAACAGAGTGAACAGGCAATCTGTTAAAATGGGAAAAA
The DNA here is from genome assembly GCF_003255815.1 of Theropithecus gelada. Classification (NCBI taxonomy): domain Eukaryota; kingdom Metazoa; phylum Chordata; class Mammalia; order Primates; family Cercopithecidae; genus Theropithecus; species Theropithecus gelada. The sequence continues at coordinate 132,042,465 of NC_037673.1, read as the reverse complement.
ATATTTGCAAAGTATTCATCCAATAAAGGACTAATGTCTAGAATATATAAGAAACTCAAACAACTCAGCATTAAAAAACAAGCAAATGAAAAAATATTTTCTTTAAAAAGTGGGCAAAGGACTTAAATAGACATCTCTCAAAAAAATACAAATAGACAACAGATATATGAAAAAATGATCAGCATCACTAATCACCAGGGAAACACAAGTCAAAACCACAATGAGATACGATCTTAGACCAGTTAGAATGGCTATCATTAAGAAGACAAAAAATAACAGATGCTGGTGAGGATATGGAGAAAAGGGTACTCATACACTGTTGGTAGGAACATAAATTAATTAGTACAGGCACTATAGAAAGCAGTATGAAGATTTCTCAAAAAACTAAAAATAAAACTTCCATATGATTCAGCAATCCAACTACTGGATATTCATCCAAAGGAAAAGAAATCAGTATATCAAAGGGATATACATACTCACGTGTTTATTGCAGCACTATTCATAAACACCAAGATATAGAATCAATCTAAGGTCCATCAATGGACAAATGCATAAATAAATTGTGGTATACTAGACCACATATGCATAAACCACAAATGCATGAAGAAGATGGAATACTATTCAGCTATACAAAGGAATAAAATCCTGTAAGTTGCAGCAACATGTGTGGAACTGGGGGTCATCATGTTAAGTGAAATAAGGCAGACACAGAAAGACAAATTTCACATTGTTTTACTCATATGTGGGAGCTAAATACATTGATCTCCTGGAAATAGAGAGTAGAATGATAGACACCAGAGACTGGGAAGGGTGTGTACGTGGCAGGACAGGGGTGGAGAGATGAGAGGTGGGTCAATGGGGACAGACGATACAGATAGATAGAAGTTTTAAGTTCTAATATTCAGCAGCAAAGTTAAGAACAATAAATTGTATGGTTCAAAGT